>NW_027447595.1:0-28565 GCF_038048845.1 Mixophyes fleayi | reverse complement strand
AAGAACCGCTTTTCTCAAGTGGATTGACACAAACAGACGGTTCACTGGAGTGATAGCAGGAGCTATCTTTTGGAATCTATGGAGCGTCATACTTAAATACTGAGTTAGTCCGGCATAGATTATAGAGGAAGGAATAATATGCAAGGGATCAGTAACAGGAACGTGATGCAACATAAAGCTCCTAGATAGAGCATCTGCCCGGACATTTTTAGAACCAGGTCTGTATGTAATTACGAAATTGAAGCGGGTAAAGAAGAGTGCCCAGCGGGCCTGTCTGGGATTCAAGCGTTTGGCCGACTGGATGTACTGTAGGTTCTTGTGATCCGTAATCACGGAGATAACATGTACCGCTCCTTCCAGCCAGTGACAACACTCCTCAAAGGCCCACTTAATGGCCAATAGCTCTCGGTTGCCCACGTCGTAATTAGCTTCAGCAGTAGAGAATTTATGAGAGAAGTATGCACATGGATGTAAATGGTAAGTGTGAGGATCCTTCTGAGAAAGGATAGTGCCAGCGCCAGCACCAGCATCGGAGGCATCTACTTCTAATACAAAGGAAACATCTGGATTGGGGTGTCTAAGGACTTGAGCAGAGACAAACGCCCTCTTTAAGGCTTCAAATGCAGTTACCGCCTGAGGAGGCCAATTAGTAGGCTCCATTTCTTTCCAGGTAAGGGCGACAATAGGAGCCACTATATCAGAAAAACTGCGGATGAACCTTCTATAATAATTTGCGAAGCCCAAGAACCTCTGCACAGCTTTGAGGTTGTTGGGTTGTACCCAGTCGAGAATGGCTTGGACTTTAGTTGGGTCCATGGAGAAGCCAGCCGGGGAGATGATGTATCCCAGAAATGACACCTTCTGTACCTCAAATTCGCACTTCTCCAACTTGGCAAAGAGATGATGGTCCCGAAGTTTTTGGAGAACACGCTTAACATGACTCCGATGCAAGGACAGCGACTGAGAGTATATCAGGATGTCATCCAAATAAACAACCACGAAGTGGTTGAGAAATTCACGGAGAACTTCATTAATAAAGTCTTGAAATACAGCAGGTGCGTTACTGAGGCCAAATGGCATGAGCAGCTACTCGTAGAGGCCGGAGTGTGTGTTGAATGCCGTCTTCCACTCATCTCCCTCTCTGATGCGGATGAGGTGGTATGCTCCACGGAGATCGATTTTGGTGAAGACAGTGGCACCCCTTAGCTGATCGAATAGCACTGAGATGAGAGGGAGAAGATATGTGTTCTCGACTGTAATTTGATTAAGGCCCCGGTAGTCAATGCAGGGCTGCAATCCACCATCTTTTTTTGAAACAAAGAAGCATCCGGCTCCCACTGGAGATTTAGATGGCCTGATGAACCCTTTCCCAAGATTTTCCTCAATATAAGCTTGCATGGCCTTGGTTTCGGGACCAGAGAGAGAATGCAAGCGACCCTTAGGTAACCTGGAACCAGGAATCAGCTCGATGGCACAGTCAAAGTCGCGATGAGGTGGTAGTTAGTCAGCAGCTTGTTTTGAGAACACATCCAGGAACTCATGGTATTGAGAGGGAAGCTGCTCAGGAACTGATTGCAGGATCCGGAGTGGCAAGGTCAAGCAGGACTGTGAACAATAAGGGCTCCAGTGAATAATCTCTACTTTGACCCAATCTACAACAGGGTTATGGAGGGAAAGCCAGGGATGGCCCAAAATTAAAGGAACAGACGGGCAATCAATTAGGAAGAATGACAGTGCCTACGAGTGAAGAACACCCACGGTTAGCTGCAGCATAGTAGTTTTTCAAAGGATTTTTCCACCGGGCAATGGACTCCCATCTAGGCCACCGACAGTAATGGCAGATTTGAGCTTCACAGTTGGAATCCCAGCAGAGTGGGCAAACCCGATGTCGAGGAAGTTGCCTGCAGCTCCACTATCAATGAAGGCCAACAGAGCCACAGAACTGGCACCAAAAGTGACTTGTGCGGGTATCAGGACAGCATTCTTTGGGAAAACAATTTGCAGACCTAGGTGGACCTTCCCTTCATTCCCTGGACATGCTCCTTTTTCAGGTTTGTAAGGACAAGAGCAGGAGAATTGGCCTTTATTACCACAATAAAGACATAGGCATTGTAACCGTCTTCTGTCTCTTTCCTCAGGAGAGAGGCGATACGCCCCTGACTGCATAGGCTCCTCTACATCCATGGGAACTGGGATAAATGCAGACAAAAAGGAAGATGCCTCTTTCTCTGTCTTCCTCTCCTTGATTCTCCTGTCAATTTTAATGGCGAGTTGCATAAGGCTCTCCAGCGGGGTGGGGGAAGGATACTGCACAAGGGACTCTTTAATCTGCTCTGACAGTCCTAGGTGAAACTGGCTGCGTAACAATGGATCATTCCATTCACTGTCAGGCGACCATCTGCGGAATTCAGCACAGTATTCTTCTGCAGGACGTCGTCCTTGCTTTAGAGCCCGTAGATGAGCCTCAGCGGAGGCAACTCGGTCAGGAGATGGCTAATGTAGTCCAGGAGTCCTCCTCTTGAGCGGACAAACGTTGTGACAATCTCCGGACCATTTGATACAGGGTCTCAACATGACCCGCTAGGGCTTGAAATGAAGACAATTTGGTTCCGCTTTCATCCATCGCAATTTTGTCTCCTGAATGTCTGTATGGCCGGTTATAATGTTATCAACCCCTCCAACCAGTACAGCCAAATCCGGAGTCTGCTCTGAAAGTCTGGTGTTCACTGTTGCCCCTAGGGTTGGGGACAGACTTGGCCGCAGACTAACAGAGGGTTGTGAAATGTGTACCAGCTGGGGAGAACCCAGGAAAGCAGAGTGAAGTCCAGGCAAGAGTCGAGGGCCGACAGCAGAAAGCGTATCCAACAAACAAGCCGAGGTCAGGGGTCACAAGCAAAACAGGCAGAGTCCAATAATCCAAGCAGGGGGTCATACACAGGGAATCAAACGGAGTATCCACAGGACAGGGACTAGGAAGCAGGAGCAGGTCAGCAAGACTGTAATAGAGAAGCTATAACCGGCAGTGAGGCTCAGATCTAACTGCCTTAAATAGTACTAAGAGCCAATTAGGACAGAGGAGGACAGGGCTGACAATCAGCCTCAGGAGGCAGCTAATTAATTGCTAGCTAGTACTAGCATAGGTAATTACATAAACCAGGAAGCATGTATAAAAATATAAATGAACCAGTTTAAATCATATGAGAGCTTCCCCTGGTGTTGGAGGATGTCCCTACACTCTCCTACATCTATACCACAAGGATAATAACAGAGCATAGAAACTAAAGCATGGACCCGGCTGCTAATTCACTCCAGGATGCGGCGTACCGCCGCGGCTCGTGACACATACACGTTGTCTCTTCTAAAATGGCACTTGAGAGAATGAGGGCAGACAACAGATGGTGATCCAAAACTTTTTTATAATCTATGGGAGTTTGATACATGAGGTCTACATTTTGCATCTAGGCCCAGCCAGACTGCAAAGGTAAAAGTGACGCTTAAGCATATGGGCAGCACGGTGGCTAAGTGGTTAGCACTTCTGCCTCACAGCACTGGGGTCATAAGTTCGATTCCCGACCATGGCCTTATCTGTGTGGAGTTTGTATGTACTCCCTGTGTTTGCGTGGGTTTCCTCCGGGTGCTCCTGTTTCCTCCCACACTCCAAAAACATACTGGTAGGTTAATTAGCTGCTATCAAAATTGACTCTAGTCTCTCTGTCTGTGTCTGTGTGTGAGTGTGTGTCTATATTAGGGAATTTAGACTGTAAGCTCCAATGGGGCAGGGACAGATGTGAATGAGTTCTTTGTACAGCGCTGCAGAATTATTATTATTATTATTATCAATTATTTGTTAGGCGCCACAAGGTATCCGCAGCGCCGCACACAGTACTAACAGTAGGCTATACAGGGTAAAACCATACAGAACAATGAACAAAAAGTACCAATATTTCAGAATCTCCGGCTAGTCATATGCAGTAAAGACGGAGCGGAAGAACAGGTATGGAGACAGGAGGGTGTCACACAACAATGTTGCTCAGGGGGTAGTTGTCTTGTGTGAAATTGTGTACCGGGTGGTAACAGGGTAATGTAGTGAGGTTAAGTGGGTGGTTGAGGAATATTATAAGCTTGTCTGAAGAGGTGGGTTTTAAGAGAACGCTTGAAAGTTTGTAGACCAGAGGAGAGTCTTAATATGCGAGGGAGAGAATTCCATAAAATGGGTGCAGCTCGAGAAAAGTCCTGTAACCTGGAATGAGAGGATGTAATGAGGGTGGATGAGAAACACAGGTCTCGTGCAGAAAGGAGTTGCCAAGTTGGGAGTTATTTTGAGACAAGAGAGGAGATGTATGTTGGTGCAGCTTTGTTGATGGCCTTGTAGGTTAGTAAAAGTATTTTATATTGGATTTGGTAGAAAAAAGGCAACCATTGCAGAGACAGAGTGATTCAGCAGAGGAATAATGAATAATCAATCTTGCCGCTGTGTGCAAAATAGATTGTAGGGGTTTGAGTCTGTTTTGGGGAAGATCAGTAAGGAAGGAATTGCAATATTCAATGCGGGAGATGATAAGTGCATGAATTAAGGTTTTTGTAGTGTTTTGTGTGAGATATGTGTGAATTCTGGAAATGTTTTTTAGATGTATGTAACATGATTTAGATATAGAGTCAATGTGTGGAACAAAGGATAAGTGTGAGTCTGGGATTACACCTAGGCAGCTAGCTTGTGGGGTGGGATTTATGATCATGTTATCAACAGAGATAGAAATGTCAGGTATGCTCTTGTTGGTGGTGGGAATATTATTAACTCTGTTTTAGAAAGATTAAGTTTGAGTTGGCGAGAGGACATCCAAGATGAAATGGCAGAAAGACAGTCAGTTACACGGGTAGATAGTTTAGGTAGATTAGATAGGCAGATAGATTAGCTAGATAGATTAGATAGGTCTTAGATAGGGTCAGTTAGGTCTGTTCTCTGTCAGAATCTGCCCTCATTCATGCTGTCATTTCTAGGTAATGCCTCTCCTGGCCAGCCTGTTTCTCTGAGCTCACTCACCTGGCTCCTCATTATCCCTTGCAGCCTATTGGTTCTGCTCTCCTTAAATAGCTGGCTAATCCTCTGCAGGATTGCCGGTAATATGTTTACCATAGTGTTCTGCTTCCTTGTGTTTTCCCTGTTACCTGTTCCTGTTGTTTCCTGCCTGCTTAGTGTATCCCCGTGTACCAGACCGTCTCCCTTCCTGTCTACTCTTCATTGGATTTCCCTGTGTGCCATCTCAGCTCTGCTTTGACTCTTCTCCTGTGTTGATATCCCGTGTACCAGACCTAATTCTGTTCCTGACTATTCTACTATCTACTCACCAGTTCCAGTCAACTATCTCCTGGTCCCCAATAAAGTCGTGTTCCCAGACAAGGCTCCGGCGTGATCTGCAGCTCCTCTGCTTATCCTAAGCTTATACGGAGACACAGCCCCTGCAGCATCTCTGCACTCAGATTTCTACAATCTTCCTCTGGCTCCGGACTCAACCTTTCCACGGGTACTTTTGACTGTTTACATATATCACCATGTGCCTATATTGTAGTTACCCCTGGCAACCGCCTAAGAACTGTTTTCCTGACATCTCCAGATACTCACCGGTACTGTGGGTTGCAGTTACCCCTGGCAACTGCCTAAGAACTGTTTTCCTCAATCTCTGGTCTCTCACTGGTACTGTGAGTTGTAATTACCCCTGGCAACTGCTCAAGAACTGTTACTCCTAAATTTCCAGACTCTCACCGGTACTGTGGGTTGTAGTTACCATTGGTAACTGCCGACATTCAGTTTCATAATCTTTACGTGTCACTGCAAGTTCCGTTCCTTTCCGGACAAGCACCGGTACATAAGTTGCTGTGTAGCAGGGGACTTCTCTATCAGCTGTTCCTATATTTATTCCAGTGGCCACGAGTGATATATCAGTCTTGACACCATCCACTTGGTGTCTCACCTGACTCCCACCTGCACTTCCTACTCTATGGCCTTGGTAACTCTATTCCTGGGTTCTGCCCAGCCAGTGCACATCTCACAACCCTCTGTCTGTCTGCAGCCAAGTCTGTCCCCACCACTAGGGGCAACAGTGAACACCAGACTTTCGTAGCAGACTTCAGGTTTTGCTGTACTGGCTGGAGGAGTTCCTAACAAGCGGTATAGAAAGAGAACAGCAGAGGACCTAGCACTGAGCCTTTGGGTACTCCAACTGATAAAGGAAGTGGAGCAAAGGTGACCCCAGAGAAATTAACAGTGAAAGAGCGATTAGAAAGGTAGGATGAACACCAGGATAGAACAGTGTCTTGAAGACCTACTGATAGCAGCGTTTGTATGAGAAGAGAGTGGTCAACGGTGTCAAATGCAGCCGAGAGATCCAGGAGAATTAGGAGAGAATAATGGCGTTTAGTTTTAGCAGTGATCAGATTATTGTCAACCTGCGGAAACCTTGTGGCGCCTTACAAATAAACGATAATAATAATAATAATAACCTTGGTCAACACAGTCTCTGTGAAGTGTTGAGAATGAAAGCCAGATTGAAGAGGATCCAACAGGTTGTATGCGGTAAGGTAGTTTGCGAGGTGAGTGTAGGCAAGTCTCTCTAGAAGCTTGGAGGGGCTGGGAGCTTAGAGATGGGACGGTAATTTAAGAGAGAGTTTGGGTCGAAATCTTGTTTTTTTTAGAATATGAGTAATCACTGCGTGCATGTATAGTGATGGAAAGATGCCAGTAGAGAGCGAAAGATTACAGATTTGAGTTAGAGGTGAAATGAGCACAGGAGACAGGGATCTTCCAATTTGCGAGGGAATAGGATCAAGAGGATAGCAGGTAGAGTAGGAAGATAAGAAGAGAGTAGAAATTTCCTCTTCATTTGTGGGGTCAAATGAAGAGAGGGTGTCAGAGGGTAGTGGGAAGGAATTGAGCTGATTGCTTGTCGAGGAAGAGGATACCATTTCTAGTCTGATCTTATCAACCTTGTCCTTGAAGTAGGAAGCAAGATCCTGGGCACTGATAGTAGAGGGAGAATTCGGTGTGGGAGGAATGAGAAGAGATTTAAATGTGTTAAAAAGGCGTTTGGGGTTAGAAGCCTGAGCATAGATAAGAGATTGGAAGTTTGTTTGTTTTGCAGTGTCCAGAGCATTTCGATAGAAGCGGTAGATAGAAGTATTTGTGAAGAAGTCATTGTAGGTGCAAGATTTACAGCAGTGACGTTCTACTTTATGGGAAAGTTTTTGAAGATTTTGCATTGCTGCAGTGAATTCCACGGCTGACATTGAAGTCAACGTCTAGTTTGTAGTGTCGTTGGAGCCATCTGAACAAGAGCTGTTGCTAAGGTTTGGTGAAATTGAGGTACTGCCATCTCAGGGGAGTAGAATGTAGAGATAGGGGAGAGAAAGTGTTGGAGAGAGGTGTAAAATTGTTGAAGAATAATAGAATTAATATTTCTGCGGGTATGAGTAGGCTTGGTAGAGTTAGACAGCTGAGTGGTTAGAGCAGTGGGGGTGAATGTGTAGCTGATAAGTTGATGATCCGTGAGCAGGAAGGGTGTGTTAAGGAAATTAGAAAATGAGCATAGTCTAGAGAAAACAAGTTCAAGGCAATGGCCATCCTGATGAGTAGATGATTCAATCCACTAGGAGAGGTCAAGGGAGTAGGTTAGAGAGAGTAGTTTGGAAGCAGCATTGGAACGTGGATTAGAAATAGGGATGTTGAAATCACCCATGATGATGGTGGGAATGTCAGAGACTAAGAAGTGAGGGAGCCATGCAGAGAAATCCTCAATAAATTGTTGGTGTGCTCCCAGGGGACGATAGATCACCGCAACACGTAGAGAGAATGGATTAAAATGCGAATAGCATGTACTTCAAAAGATGTGAACGTGAGGGATGGGACATGTGGTAGCACTGTTAATGTGCACTGTGGGGAGAGAAGTAGTCCAACCCCACCTCCTTGTCTGCCTTCAGATCTGGAGGTATGGGTGAGTTGGAGGCCACCATGTGAAAGTGCTGCAGGTGAGGCAATGTCTGATTGCATGAGCCATGTTTCTGTTATTGCCAGAAGGTTGAGGTTTTTTTGAGAGGAAAAGATCATGTACGGAGTTAAGTTTGTTACAAACAGAGCGTGCATTCCAAAGGGCACATTTAAAGGACTTTGGAAGAGAGGGGAGGCAGGTGATGTGTTTGAGGATTGCTATAGAGCTGTAGTGCTCTGATGTATGTGTGTGTGAGCAGTGTGGGGGACCTGGATTAGGTGATATATCACCGGCTAATAGAAGCAGAGAGAGAGAAAGATAGGTAAGGGGATTTTAAGATGTGTGACCTTTTATTTTCTGGCGACAACTGGAGGCTGTACTTGTTAGAGATAATAAATACAGTTCATGAGTGTTAACTAGAGGTGAGTGGAGTAATGAAGGTGCAATGTGGACAAATGTTTGTGTTGGTGGAGGGGTGAATGATGATACAGTCCTAAAAATAATGCCATGAAAAGATACCAAGAAAAGCAATTTGTCAAACATTTTGATAAAAGAGTAAAAGCAAAAAAGTTTGGGGTTTTTAAAGAATTACCTATTTCCGTATAGATAGACTAATGCAGAAATTTGGAAATTATGTTTTGTCTCATTTTGAGAACCGAGTTTGGTGGGAGAAACATAGTCATGACTCTGTTTCACTCATCTTTAAAATATATGTCAGTTGTCATTCATTACATCCCAATATATATATATATATATATACACACAAGTTAACCCGTGCATGATACTCATGCATTCTAGAAAATGTTTGTTCCCCGGGGGGATGTTAGGGCGGGGCGATTTAGGCCCCGCCCCCTTTCCGACCTCTGAGGCTGCCAGGGGCTGCACAGTATGTGCAGGTCCGCTCGGCAGTGACAGGCAGGGACAGTGTGTTTAAAACACAATCAGAGCAGCCGGGCAGCACACTGTCACTGCCAAACGGACCTGCACATACTGTGCAGCCGTCGGCAGCAAACCCCTGCTGGAAGGGGGGGGGGGCGATTGCCCCGATCGCACCCCCTGGATCCGCCACTGTACACATGTGTGTTCATGAGGTAAAATTACCTCACGAAAATGAGTTTGACCCCTCAACTCGTTAATAATGTCAGTATACCAAATTTTAGCCCTTTTTTAAGGGTTTTTTTCCCACACACTAAGAATTTAGTAGGTCAGTTAATCCGTGCATGATGCTCATGCATTCTAGTCAAATCAAGCTACTTAAGGTGTTAAAAACTCCCCACTGTCACCCCCGGCAAAAACCAACCACTCCCAACTGTCACTTCTCCTTCAAGAAATATATATATATTTTTTTAAAATCTTTATAAACACTTTTAACAATTACCAAATTAAATTAACAAATTAAAAACATCTTAGTATACCAAATTTCAGCCCTTTCTGAATTTTTTTCCACGCACACTAAGAATTTAGTAGGTCAGTGTATAACTCTGCCCAGCAGGTGGCGCTGCAGCTCGGTTTTATTTTTTCCACACACAGACAGACTAACACACGCCACTAGACATTTATGTATTATATATATATATATATATATATATATATATATATATATATATATATACAAAAGAGAAGGAGAAGCGCCAAAACATAGTATGATATTGCCAAAACAGAGCAGTGATCAGGAAAATTATGAAATTGGCCTCGTACCAGATATATGAAGTAAATTCGCTTATCTAAGAATGTGTCCCTCAGCGGTCCTCAAATCCTTCTAATGCAGATTTGGGAACTCCAAACTAGAACTCAGATAGAAAATATCAAACAATAGTGTAGTGCTTTCACAACTGAAGTAAAATAACATAGAATTTAATCATAAAATTGTATCCATAAACAGCAAATCAATGCCCGTACATTGAATATAATCAAATCAAGCTTATCTGTGCACTGTGATCATCCACTGTCCAATATAGATCTCGCCATCCACTGGTGATCCTGGCTCCTTTGAACCGATATACAGACAGGAGATAGTAGTTCCTTAGCCCCTCTGGTGACAAGCGATAATGCCTGTTCAGCCGACAGATTGGATCAGATGCACATCAAAAATCCCTTGACGCGTTTCGTCTATTAGACTTTATCAAAAGGGTGAATACTACCAGTCAGAATAAGCCTTCTTTTTATAGTAGCCACTCCTCATCAATTTCACGATGGAAATACCGGAAACCGGAAGTTGCCAGTACCAGTGAGAAGCGCTACCTCGCTCTCACTTCCGCCCTTAGGACTGTCCGGATAACTTCCGTTTTATGGGAATACGTCACATCCGTTGTAGTTCGATCAATAAAGCTTTACAGAAAGCACAAAACTTTATTCTCAAAAAAAAAATTAAATATCTTCTCAATCCTCCCACCCCGAACCCTCCATCTACTATCAGTGCTCAGGATCTTCAAGGACAAGATTGGCAAGATCAGACTAGAAATGGTATCCTCTTCCTCAACAAGCCATCAGCTCAATTCCTTCCCACTACCCTCTGACACCCTCACTTCATTTGACCTTACAAATGAAGAGGAAATTTCTACACTCTTCTTATCTTCCTACTCTACCTCTAGTCCTCTTGATCCTATTCCCTCACAAATTGGTAGATCCCTGTCTTCTGTGCTCATTTCACCTCTAACTCAAATCTGTAATCTCTCGCTCTCTACTGGCATCTTTCCATCACTATACAAGCATGCAGTGATTACTCCTATTCTAAAAAAAAAAGATTCCCACCCAAACTCTATATCAAATTACCGACCCATCTCTCAGCTGCCGTGCCCCTCCAAGCTTCTAGAGAGACTTGCCTACACTCGCCTCACACGCTTTCTTTCCGCTAACAACCTGTTGGATCCTCTTCAGTCTGGCTTTCGTTATCAACAATCCACAGAGACTGCATTGACCAAGGTTGTCAATGATCTGATCACTGCTAAAACTGAACGCCATTACTCTCTCCTAATTCTCCTGGATCTCTCGGCTGCATTTGACACTGTTGACCACTTTCTTCTCCTACAAACACTGCAATCCCTAGGTCTTCAAGACACTGTTCTATCCTGGTTCTCATCCTACCTTTCTAATCGCTCTTTCACTGTTAATTTCTCTGGAGCCACCTCTGCTCCGCTTGCCCTATCAGTTGGAGTACCACAAGGCTCAGTGCTAGGTCCTCTGCTGTTCTCTATCTATGCCGCTTCTCTTGGAAATCTAATAAGTTCCTTTGGCTTTCAGTATCATCTCTATGCAGATGATACCCAAATCTATCTATCCTCTCCTGATCTCTCGACATCTGTGTTGTCCCGTGTAACTGACTGTCTTTCTGCCATTTCATCTTCGATGTCCTCTCGCCAACTCAAACTTAATCTTTCTAAAATAGAGTTAATAATATTCCCACCCACCAACATGAGCATACCTGACATTTCTATCTCTGTTGATAACATGACCATAAATCCCACCCCACCAGCTCGCTGCCTAGGTGTAATCCTTGACTCACACCTATCCTTTGTTCCCCAGATTGACTCTATATCTAAATCCTGCTACATACATCTAAAGAACATTTCCAGAATTCGCACATATCTCACGCAAGACACTGCAAAAACCTTAATTCATGCCTGTTTTGTACCGAATACAATATAAAATACTTTTACTAACCTACAAGGCCATCAACATAGCTGCACCAACATACATCTCCTCTCGTGTCTCAAAATATCTCCCAACTCGGCAACTCCATTCTACACAAGATCTGCGTCTCTCATCCACCCTTATTACACCCTCCCATTCCCGGTTAAAGGACTTTTTTCGGGCTGCACCCACTCTATGGAATTCTCTCCCTCGCACAGTAAGACTCTCCTCTGGTCTACAAACTTTCAAGTGTTCTCTGAAAACCTACCTCTTCAGACAAGCTTATAATATTCCTCGGGCACCCTATTAACCTCGCTACCTTTAGCCTGTTACACAGTTTCATGCGGGACGGCTGCCCCTGACCAACATTGTTGTGTGACGGGTTCATTTAGCTTATGAGTGACTTTTACCTTTGCAGTCTGACTGGGCCAAAATGCAAAATGTAGACTTAACCTCATGTGTCAATCTCCCATTGTCCCATAGATTGTAAGCTTGCGAGCAGGGCCTTCTCACCTCTTTGTCTGTTTTACCCAGTTTGTTTATTAGTTTATTATGTTTGTCCCCAATTGTAAAGCGCTACGGAATATGTTAGCGCTATATAAGTAAATGATGATGATGATGATGATGATGATAATTATGTTCAAAATAAGAACCATGTATTAGCACTTCATAAGTGGATAACTGTACACTTTCTCCTGGCAATGTTAACTGTTTTTATAATGAAATGTGTTTCTGCTAGTATATGTACACCAGCTACACAACATACCAGCAGATACTTTTATTGTTTTTTGACTAAATACTGCTGTGTTGTTATTTATGCTTTCCGTTAATGACAACAGTGACACTATATGAGATTATTATTTATACCCTTATGATTTTAGGAGCTTCTGCTGCTAAGGAAAGTTGGAGATTGTTTTTCAATCTTTCAATAACTTATTTAAGCATAACTATTTACCTCATCATGGCTAGATGTATTTCTGCTACGTCTCCTCGATGTTCTAGAGTTTCATTGACTACATTTACATTGATGCTTACTCTGCCGCATTTTGAGTTTGTGTTTTTACAACAGTACTTTTCTGTTTCACTAATTTTTATGAAAGTCAACTTCTTTGAGATGTGATATTCCTAATACTACTGGTGGGTCATTTTCATTACACTTCCTCTGCTTCTATTATGCCACTACACTGTCACAGCAATAGGGTTTCTGGGATCCGTCTCGGGACCCTTGGGACTAGCTGTGGCAGTGATGAAGTGAAAACTAGAAGTCCAAATTAAGGTCTTGCTCATAGAGGGAAGGATGTACTCTATTCATGTATGCTAGATGGCAGGAGGAGGAATGCTAGACTGGACTCCATACTGGAATAAGCAATTGGAATCTGGACCTGATGTACTGGAACCTGGAAACCGGAACAGAGGGACTGAACCCACGGCCAAAAACTTAGTACCCCCAAGTATCCAGAAACTCAGGAGATCATAGTACCAAACTAGAAGGCTCAGAACTCAGAGAGGGGATTATCAGGCGTGACTACCTTCTGAACTGGATAAGACTGTGACTGGCCCTGGGCCACTCAGAACTCAGAACCTGCATCAAACCTGGAACTGGAAGCTGGTACCCAGAGACACAGAGATGGTTCCAGAAGTTGGAAGACTCAGAGCAGTAACCTACTATCCCAAATAGCCAGTAGCTGAGTCAGAGTAATAGGCTGAAGAGAGCTGGATCCACACAAGGGGTGAAAGCTTGAATCTGTACAGCAGCAGATAGAAAGAAGATGAATCCACACAAAGGGTTAATGGTTGAAGTATGTAGAGTAGCAGGCAGAATGAACACACAACAACAGAGCACTGGCAATTAGCTTAGTGTAGGAGGTGACTTTTATAGTCTGTAGAGGGAGCTAATTGGTGGATGAAGTCAAGTGTTCAGAATAGGCAGAATGTAGCAAAATGTCTCACCCAAGATGGAAGCCTCCAGTGCAACAGACAGAAGTCAAGCTTCATCCCAGGATTTAGCATGCTGCATTGTGACAGGAGGGAGATGCACGGTGATATGATACTGTTGAGTGGCATAAACAGAACTAAGACCCTGATTCATGACATACACTATTTGTGAATGGTTGGTACAAAAAACTCCCTATTTTGTTTTCTTTGAAGGAAGGATTTAAGGTGTGACAAGTTGGTAATTCTATCATTTCTTTATTCACTTGACATAGGTATAATTCTTCAAACATTCCAGCATAGCATCACTATTGCATCATCATTTCAAAAATGTTATCAATACTATGGGGAGCATCATCAGTATACCAATTTGATTCAAAGTAGCATCATTACCACTGACTGCATTAGTATGCTCCTCGTGTGATACAATCAGCCTGCATAATTCTCCCATGATTTTCCATTTCCTAGGATGTAAATAGGCCCTATCCAGGAGCCAGGAATGCTCCACGACATAGTTGCTGATGACTTTTTTTTTTTTGGAGCCAAGCAAGCATTTTTAACGTGGTATTCTATCTGGTGGGTACTTCAGTCTACCGGATTCAGCTTATATGATGGCAATTGCTTCCTAAACTGAAGTGTATGTAACATGTTCTAGGCTGTGTAAGATTAACAAAAATTAGAACAGATGCTGTGCTAGCGATAAAATGTCTTGCACATGATGTCACTTCTGTAATAACCTAGTTACAATAATATTGAGGGCATGAGCAACCCTGATGTAAGTTAACCCTGATGCAGAATATGATAATCTAATCCAATTGTACCCTGCTATATAATTAACGTGCAGTGCTCTGGGATTCTGCAAATGATTTTTTACATTTTGTAAATACATCTGAAGCTGTATGGGACTTTCTCTCAAAGCTTCATGCATAATGTTGTTTTGTTACATGTTGCTGCTGCTGCTGGTTGTTGTTCTTCCTGCTGTTCACATTTACAACTTTGCCTAATTTGCTGTTTACTCTCTGCAACGCAGGGTAGTTACCCAGTCACCCCCACCGTGACTGCTACTTCACATGTCAGTTTTTTAAGTGGGTGTACATAATCACTAGCCAACAAGATTGACTATTTCTTTGTACAGATGTGGAATGGCTCTATTGGGCAAACAGTGCTTATTGGGGATCTTACAACTAGGAGCTGCACATTGTATTATATTTCAGAATGCTTTGTGTTGCACAAACATTTTTGATTAATATTTTATTCAGCAAAACTACAGTATTATGCAAGCAATGAAACTTTCTGTCTCTCTGAGTACACTGTCTTGAGCAGGAAGAATACCACCTTCACCATCATCATCATCATCATCATTTAAACTTGTAATTGTAATCTCACCTAAATGTTGTTCTTCACTAGATACTGACAACAATCCTCTTAATATTTGTAATGATAAAAGTCACTTAGATCTGTTCTGTTCAAGACAGCCACAACAACCCCTAGGGATGAATATGACAATTTCCCAGGTTGCAGCACATGCAATTTTTGTAGTTTTATCAAAACCACCTTTAACTCTTTTGCCAATGTTTTATTTTGCCTTTTTGGTAAATGTAAAGGCAGAATGATAAGGAAATTTTAGCAACGACTATATGAACAGCAATAACATATAAATCGAAATTTATATAATTACCACCAGAATACAGATATTTTTCTTAATTTTCCAATAGCAATCCAGCTTACTTAAAATGACATAGGATATAGTATAGTAATATAAATCCAAGAGAAGATTACTTTTAAGACAAACAGAAACATTTTTGATGTGTAGCCTATGTACAAGCATCCCATCTGGTTTTAAAGATTGTCACAATATATGTATATATTTTTTTTATATTACATTTCTTTTACCCTTTCATTATAGTTTTTTTAGTTTTCTTATATTTTATTTTTATATAATTTTACCTACAATTATTTTGTATTTTGTACTTTTTTTATTTAGACTTGTATTTAAATTCTCATATAATTGTGTATGGTAATGAAGTATGGACATTCTCCCAACTAATTATTGTAATTTTGTGATCATTTGATCCTATATATACTAAATTCTCCCTGATCTTAAGCAATTATGTTCTGGAGTTTGCTGAACAAAGGAACACGATCATGCATAGCTGAACATAACAACTTAGTTAACCTGGTCTGATTGATGCTGGGCAACAGCCCATTAAATGTTCCAATGTGTCTGATTATCTATCCATATTTAAGTGTAATTCTAATTTCAACCTTGTTGGATAAAAAAAACAATCTCATGATCTACTGAAGTAAATCGCCTTCATATAGCACTCCTGTTATAGTACCTTCACCACAAGCAGCAATAATGAGTTGGTACTGGCAATAACAACTCTGACTTTGAGGCAATGACACTTGATTCTCCTGAAAAATAATAATTTTACCCTTTCCACAGGGTTTTATGAGGGTGCAACAATTACAATCAAGAGCTTGTTCTGCCTAAGTATGAGCCTAGTTTACCTTTACTAACAAATTCACTAAAGAGACACTGATTTGGAAACATAATTTTTTTCAATATAAAAAAAAATACCATACTAAAAATTTTACTTTTGTATTGAGAACAAAATATGATAAGGACTGTATGATGGTAGTTGGCAAGGCTCAATTTGTGCCACAACACAGCAAAATGGCTGCAGCCCCCAAAATTAGTCTCTTGGCCCATCTACAACTTCACTGGACTTTCAGAATTATACAAGATAGGGGATTTCATATACTCTCTTTTCAGTACAAAACGTGATGAAGGACTGTATGATGGTAGTTGACATGGCTCAATGTGTGTTGCAGAATAACTGCAGTCCCAACAATTACAGTACCACAGCCCCTCTGCACCACCTTCCCTGGACTCTCTCGATCATATAGGATAGGGAGGGGGGTTCATATTCTCTCTTTCACTGGAGTACTAATGCCATTGCACAGAGCAATGGTTGTTTGTAGCTGGGTGCACCAGTTAATTAAGTGGAGAAGGGTGACAGAGGGGTGAGTAACCATAAGCAAGCAAACCAAATATGTATGGAAGAGAAGTGTGCAGGCAAAGTATAGATGGCAACACAAATAGGTAAAACAGGCAAATAAGACATAGGAAAGACAAAGGTGAAGGTAGTCATAATGTATCGGCGTTCCAGACCTGTGGAAGAAAGATGAACAGGCAGAGAGTACAAGGCAATGTAACATAAAAGACATGTTAAAATAGCAACAATAATAGATATGTTGCAAATGGTGTAGAAGAAAGAACAAAGAGTAAAGGACAAAATGAGACATGGAGAAAAGGTTATAGGAGATTGGGGAAGATGAGGCAAATATGTTCTGAGTATTGTATATGTATCAATAAAAGACTCTATATATTGTATAGAGGTCAATAGAACATTCTTTGCATTGTTTATTTGTCACCAGAATTCTGTCTGCAAATCAATTAGTAGAATGCTCTTTGTATTGTATATCAGTCAATGCAGGTCAGCATGAAGGTTCATCTGCATGCAGTAATCAGTAGTGTGCTTGACATTACTAGTTAGCAATTTTTAAGTACAAATGATGACATATCATTTATAAGTTTGTGAAAGACAATTCATAAATATAATAGGGCAGAGCAATTCTCACATGGTAATCAATAGGTGTTCTAGCCACTATAAATAGACAGAAAAAAAATAGCAATTTGCAATATTATGTGTGGTGCACTAGATTAAGATATATTATATGAATTTCAGCTAGTCCTATTTCCTATTCCAACCATACCACAGAGCAGAATGAATTATCTTTACTTTACATTACTTTTGGGAGACTATACATTTCACATCTTACAAATGTAAAAATACAGTCTGGAATAACAGTGCATTATACTGTCATTTAAACAATCTTTTAGAGTACTAGAACATATGAACAGCAGAAAGAGGGCGGGGCCTAAATCCCCCCCCCCCAAAAAAAAAAAATTGCCCCGGGTAGAGCAATTGTCTAGGTCCGCCCCTGAAGAACAGTCTGTAAAAAAGTAACACTTTTAATATGAAGTGAAATTATGTCTATTCATTTCAGTAATAAAATGAATTTAGTTTCTCAGAGTTTTGGGCCAATGTATAATAAAAACCTTTTCATCCATAGTACACAAGCCTGTAGGGCACTGAATGCTTTTCACTTTCCAATCAAGCATCGCTTGTAGTGAATGTAATTAGTAGCCTTATTTGAAAATAGCCTGCAATTTTTAAAACCACAATGTGCTGCCTGCATTCTCACTGAACTGTTTTGTGTTGAATGAAAAAACAACCATCATTGCATTTACAAGACTGCATGTTCTGATCACATACAATAATCTTTTATTTTAGAAGAAAAAAGATGTTGGATTTCCAGAAGCATTGAAAAATCTCTTATTAAGATGTACACATACTTAACACTATATCAAATACTACTGGCTTAAATTTTATAATAAGTAATGTTTAGAATTTTCACCTAATTAATCATAGAATAGAATTAGCACTGTAATAATATTGGCATTATTTACAATGGAGATAATGATGGCCACTTTTACTGAGCTATGGTGTCCAGTGATGTACTATGTAGCATTTAGAAACTGAAGTTCAACAATGGCTTGAGCAGAAATCAGCAAGCTTTGGTACAATCATAGCAGTCCTTTATTTATAAGAGACTAATATGAAAAGCAATCTACAGTCATGTTGCTGTGAGGGTTCCAATGGTAAAGGTGTGGGGATTTCCGAGCACCCAAACGCTGGAGGGGAGGAAGGCCCCTGATTTTGTATGCAGGGCACTCGCTTTGCTGTAAGGGGAAAAGGGAAAAGTATGGGAGGGACAGCTCCGCAACGTGAGTGTACCAAGGAAACAGCCCTCGCCGCGGCTATAGTCATGTACACGAGTCTACGATGGTGTCTCCCTCTATCCCTTCTGCACACCTTGTCGTACGACCAGCACCTGTAAAACAAGAGGGACAGCACAAAGAACAATCCCTTTCCCAACACCCCAGATACTTACTCAATCCCGAGGGACCGCTATGGACCGCGCCGTACCTTGCTACTTCGCACACGGACCGCTTTCACGTCCTGAGACGCTGTACCCCACCGGCCTTTGCCCGTGGCCCGAGCCCCGGCTGTTAAGCCCGCCCTGTCCTGGGGCTCAGGATTTCGGTGCCCTTCCGGACGGATGGAGGGGTTCTATAAATCGCTCCAGAACTCTACTACTTAACTACTAAGGGACCGAGTGTCCTCTACACTACCTCGGGACCTAGCATCCTGCTTGATCTGGGCCGAATGCCCACTACCGACTATAAGGGCCTACTGCCCGCTCACCATCAGGGACCTTATGTCCCTCTAACAGCAAGGACCCGAAGTCCTACTACGCTACAGGTCAGCCGCCCTGCTACACTAACGGAAGCCTATTGCTCCCCTCAACCAGAGGCCTGTGCCTCTCTGCGCTAAAGGGCCTGGTGCCCTCCTACAGCTCAGAGCCTTGCGCCCTCCTACAGCTCAGGGCCTTGCACCCTACTTTGACTACCTATGGGGTCTGGTAGCCCTTCTGCCTAACCATGGGGCCTTGTGCCCCCTTTAACATCTAGCTATGGGGCCCTATGCCCTCTCTGCCTAACTTGTGGGTCTTGTGCCCCTGGAACACCTACAATGGCGACCCCTACATGTGCCACAGGCTTAGTGACTGATAGGTGACCCCGGGCCTTGTGCCCGACCTAACTGAGTATTTTATACTAACCTCCTCCGCGCAGTAAATTCAGCTTGACTTGCCGTCTTCAGTTATTCCAGGTTCGCCAGCCGCCGGCGCCTGTTCTCCTCTTCGGCGCTCCTGAAGTCTTCTTGGCGGGGGCGCTCTTAGCCCTTACAAAGGCTCCCCGCCGATGTTCTCCTCGCCGGCATCTTCTCCTTGGTCTTCGGGCAGCAGGGTAGCTCACAGCCCTTACAAGGGCTCCCTGCTGCCTTTGCCGCTTCTGCCGGCGTCTCCGGTGCTGGACGTCGCTGGACGTTCTCTTCGTTCTCCATTGCTGACGGACTGACACAATAGTGGCGCCTAACGCTTAAATGGCTGCAGGCAAGCCAGGATTCGCTCGTCTGGCAGGCCACTGATTGGCCAGCAGTGGAAAGCAAGCCAATCAGGGCTCGCTTGCCCGCTTCCACCGGGACCTGCAAAGGAAGAGAAGGGACACTCACCGCTGGAGCACTCCTCCACATTGCACTGGAAACCATGTTTTACTGTAAGATCACTGTCACGGGACAAACATTTGTTGGGTCTATCATATGCAGAAAACAGAAGAATCTGCTTAATGGCAATGAACTTTACTAGTAGGGAAATCAGCATTAGGACTTTACTCCCACAGAGATGCAGTAGCAGCCTCACTTCCCATAATTGGTGTTATGTGTAGTGAATGCTGATGGCTAAAAATCTGAAAGAATCAGCACCCTTTTGAAGAGTGCCAGAACTAATCTGAGGTCCCTTTTCCCTGTCAAATGAATCAGAAACAAAAAACCCACCTTCTTGAGTTTAATTAATTTCTATGACAGTGTTGCTCCCACTGAAACCACCATAAGTTAAAAAAAGAAATTAAAAAAATATATTCTCTACACATAGTGGCGACAGGCATTTCTGGGCAGAACAAAAAATGTATTCAGAATACAGCATATGATAACAGAGGGCAGGTAATTGTCTTGAAGACATATAGGCGCAGTGGTTGTGGTAAAAGAAAAGAAATGAAGCTTGATGCCCAGGTTGGTTGTTTTGAAATGATTAGCCAATTAGAAGAGATCATCATCTGCTATTAATATAACGCCACTAATTCTGCAGCACTGTACAGCGAAATCATCCACATCAGTCCCTGCTCCATTGGAGCTTACAGTCAAAATTCCCAACATACACACAGACCGAGAGAGACTAATATCAATTTAATAGCAGCCAATTAACCTACTAGTATGTTTTTGAAATGTGGAAGGAAACTCACGCAAATACAGAGAAAACATACAAACTCAACACAGACAAGGCCATGGTCAGGAATCAAACTCATGACCCCAGCGCTGTGTGAGGCAGAAGTGTTAACCACTAAGCCACCAAAATTTGAGGGGATGGCCTTGGCTAATGAGGTTTCATAAATTTAGGCACGGGTTGGTTACTTTCTCTTTCACTGAAAATGTCTTGGTTATAGGCTGCTGCCGGATTAATCTGTGGTGAACTACTTTCCTGTTTTAAAGTTGTTCTTATATTGTACTTTCTCTTTTTCTTCTCCTCCATGTTTACTTCTCACCTTTATTATTTTAGGGGTTTTTATTTCATATTTTCCTTGCTTTTCCCCCTTCCTCTGTTTTCCCACCTTCCCCCCTTGTTTTTCTCATACCAGTTCCCCCTTTTCTCTGTATCAGTGTTTTTCCTTTTCCCCTTTTGTTATATGTGTGCTTTTCTGCCATGTCCCCACTGGCATAGCACTGGAGCTTTCTCCCCACTGCCTCCTCACAGCTTCTACATCTCCCCTCCATGCGCAGTCCCCCTCTGTCAGCCATTATGTGGTGTCGCCTGTATGCCCTGTGGTTCCCCTTCCCTAATCCACCATACCTGCCACTTGCCAGACAGGTGGAGCACAGTCCTCATGGTCCCATCACTAAGTGCAGTCTTTCTACCACTCACCCCCCCCCAAGTCTGCTCACATGCTGAACCTTGTCTACACTGTTCTGATGTCTCCCCTCCCGCACTTGGCCAGAGGCATCCTCTTCCTTGTTAGTGGCGCAACTCATTATATCCATAATCCAGTTAACCCCTGGTTACAGTTTGTTCATTTCTTTGCCCCATTTGTTCCCACGCTGCCTGCTCTTTGGAGTTGAGGCCCAAGGATCACATGAATGTGATAAAGTACATGTATATGACACAGGGAAAGTATCTGCGCTTCACAGGTGTTATGTGGAGGAAATATGATGTAGTCGTGTGATGGCCAGTGGTTGCAAAACGTGGAAGGGTGGATAGCTGTAACACAGCTAAGTAGTGATGTGCCTGATGGCGGGGACTTCCAGGAGCAGGTTTAGGTAAGGGAGGGCTGGCACATCTTTTAGCTCCAGTGGGAAGTGTTTTGCATTTAACAGCAGGCACTGCGACAGTGGTTCATCCTGTTACTTTCGGCATATTTGCGCCAGGTGTGGAGGTGGCCACCCCTAATAGGTTCTTGTACGAAGGTTTTTCGGTGGGTTTTCGGCTGACTATTCACGAGGATGTTTGGAATGGATCTCCCTGCAATCTAAAGTTGCCCATGGAGATGCCGGTAGTGGTTAAGGCCAAGGTGTTGCGTAAAGTTTAGTTGGGACAGACGTGTGGCCCAATTCAGTTTTCCGCTATCCCTGGTTTGATTTTGTCTGTGAATGATGTGATTGATGGGGCTGTTTGCAAGGTGGTGTATCAGTCAATTGAGGATTCCCTGGAGCTACTTAAGGGGTTTGGCTATGGTGCATGGATGGCCAAGTTGGATTTGGAATCAGCCTTTTATCTTCTTCCCCTATGTCCCAAAATCAGAGTCAGGATGGGCCTTGAAGTTCACTCAGGTGGATACTACCCCCAAAGTGGTGCTTACGGAAATAGAGGTTTTCACCTGGGATCCCCGTAAGGGAATATGGACTTAGCAGCTCTCTAACTGCAGGTCATGGTCATCTAGGGGGCAGTGAGTGAGACTAGATGAAGGATCAGGAGATATTTGTTGCAGTAAGGATATGTCAGAGTGCTGGAGGCGGGTCCAACAGGTAAGTGAAAGTTTAGGATTATAGAAGAGAGCAATAGTCTGCAGGATGCTGATGCACTGGTGTCCTGATGAGCTGGAAGCCCTGGAGCAGGATCAGTGGAGATGCGCAATGATCTGCAGAGTAGCAGCATCTTGACTGTGGAAGTGATGCAAGTATAACCAGGAGAGCAATAAACTGCAGGGTAATGAAGCGCTGACGTCCTGATGAACTGGAAGCACTGGAGCAAGATCAGGGGAGATGCGCAACAATCTACAGAGTAGCAGCAGCGACTTGACTGCGGAGATGATACAGGTATACACAGGAGAGCAATAAACAGGAGTGACAGGAGGAGACATCCTAACAGGTAAGGAGACCTGAAGATCTGGCAAGCATAGTAAGGAGGCAGGTGCTTTAAATGGACAGGCTGACAGGCACTTAACCAATCAAGTGAATGTATGGAGTTTTGAAAAGACCAGGTGTGCGCATGCTCAGTTCAGAGCAGCCAGAATAAGAGGTTATCTGGTGCGTTGTAGAACAGATGTCAGAGGTCTTCACCTATAGCAGCCGCCTTTCCCATAGAGCTTTATGTGCTCACAAATACTCGAATGCAACAGGACTTTACTCCTAGCGTGGCCAGAGGAGGCTGAGTAGATGGTAATGGATGGTCAGACGTAAGCCGAGGTCAGGGGTCATAAGCAAGGTAGAATGGTCAGATACAGGCCAAAGGGTCACAACAGTAGGTCCAATAGAAAAATGGGCAGAGTATCCACAGGAACTGGGACAAGCAGGAACAGGACAGGAGCAGGTCAGCAACAGAGAAAGTCTACGCTATAACCGGCAGGGAGGCGAAGCCCTCCCTGCCTTAAACACTGACCAATCAGGGCTTTGCCCTGTAATTAACCACAGGCACCAGGTAATAAATTATTTGACTGTTTAATCAGCCCGCAGGCTGTAGCACATGCACCCGGCTGCTCTGAGTGGCCGGGGCGCGATAGTAGTTAATTCCGGCGTCCGGCCGTTGCCCTGGCAACGGTCATGGCCAAGAACCCGGAAGTGACGTCCCGGTCGTCATGGAGATGGCTGGGACGCCAGGGAGAGGGGCAGTGAGTCACGGCGGTGCTCCTAACAACCCTACAATCTGATTCCTTTCGTTTTTTGGGTTTTAGCCTGGATGATGGGTTTTAGGTGGACAAGTGTTATCTATGGAATATGCTGTGATATGTGCATTTTTGAATATTTCTGCTCTTTCCTTCACTGGTGCATAGTGGCTGGTACTGTGTGAATGATTTCTTGTTGTTGGACCCTGGGGGTTCAGAGTGCTGTGGTTCAGATTTGTTTTCTACAAAGCCCTTGTTTAATGGTTCTGGGTGTACCCATAATGGTTGAGAAAACTGAGGGTCCAATTGATAAGTTTTTGTATCTAGAGATTGAAATTGAGAAGCAAGCTGATTGTTGCAGGCTGCCCATGGACCAGGTGTCTAAGCTGAAAGGTCTAATAAAGTAATAAAATAATCCCTTCAGCAAAAGATACTTTAAAAATAAAATTATATCATTGTTTATTTACAAAAGATAAAGCAAACGCTCATTTTCAAGCTGAAAACTCTCGGGTCTTCAACAGAACAGACACGTAGTTTTTGTTTCAACAAAAGTAGGCTGTACTACAATTTACAAATATCATATTACAATTGGCTGAGAAGGCACATAGGCGTATCCTTATCCCCATGGATCTCCTGGATGCAATGGAGAAGTTGAAGAAATCTGTGCAAGTCTTTGTTCAAAAATCTCTTGATTGGAAACATCTGTTTTTTGAATTAACTCCTTCATTCCTGTTCATATCCTTTTTCATCAGCTCACACGCAAGGATTAAATAATATAACATATAACATAATAAAACCCACATCAAATATAAATGATATAGTAAAATAAGATAAAACAATGTAAATATTTTCATGCTAAAATAAATTGTCTTTATCCAAAATAAAACATCTTTGACAGGTCTCATAAAGGTTTTTGTTGCATCAAGAAGATTTACAGATACTTTTCTTAGTCACTTTAATGGGGTTTATTTGTAGGTTCATTCTCCTACACCAAATGGTTACCTGCAGTTGTTTACTGAAGCAGCGGGTTCTGCAGGATCAATAGAGCTATGAAAGTCAGCATCAGAGATACAGTGAAGTCCAGGTGATGCTGGGAAGCACTGTAATTAGAGCAGTTGTGGTGTATTTGTCTGTTGCAAGTATGCACATCAAGGTCCAGGCAAGCTTGGCAGCAAGATGACTGAATCAACAGAGGTGGTAAGGGAGCCAGGAGTAGACATGTCCACACTGGAGGAGAGACTCATACAATTGGCCCAGAATGAATGAACCTGGTGCTTTAAAATGTCTGGCCATTAGAGGACAATAACCAATAAGCAGCAATGGAACTCTTTAAAGGATAGGTATGCGCATGCACAGAACTGATTCAAAGATGACGCCGGACAGATAAAGCTGTGGAGTTTCCACGCTGAGGCGGAGCAATGGGAAGAGCCACAGGTAAGTGAGTCAGGACCGAACCAAGAATTGACAGGCCCGGTATGTCATAATTCGAATGTGAAATAAGTGCTGAGGTGATTTCTTTCCCCTGCTGGGCTGACCCACAATGTGCATTGCTTGTCATGTTGAGAGGGAATAGAAGAATTTGCCTAGTTTTTCCTCTGTATGAAGGGCCTGAATGGCTTGTGATCCTTTGAGCTTTCTTATGGTATTAGCTCCATATTGGTCACGCTGTTAGTCCCTTCCCCACTAGGCCTGTTGTGTTTAACTGATCACTTTGGTGGCTTTGCTTCTGCTGTATGATGTTGGGGGTTTTTCTCAACGTGTTATCCTTCATGTTTCATTTTGTTATATGTACTCCTTGATGGTGTGGATTGTGGGACATTATTTTGTATATTGGTCCAGTAAAGTGCGGCTGCTCATGATTTGTCTATCTTCCCAGGGGCCACAGACTATCAAACATTGCACCAGCTAATCTGCATTTTTGTCACTGTTCTTAAATGTTTCCTTTGGTTCTCACTCCCTGCATTTATTTGCTGATCTGAACTGAGCATGTGCACACCTGGTCTTTTAAAAAATTCCTGCATTCTTTCGATTGGCTAATTGCCTCTGAGCTCTGTTTATTTAAAGGACCTGCTTCTCAACTAAGTTGCAAGATCTTCAGGTCTCCTTACCTGTTAGGACGCTGTTCTCTCCTGCTCCCGTCTGCACATCGGTATCCAGTGTTACCTGTTCCATGATCAAGACCTGTGCTATTATTGCAAGAACCTCGTTCTTCATTATCGGTCCTCAAGATATTCCCTTTCCAGGGATTTCAGTGCATCAGTTCTCTGCAGTTCACCACCTCTCAGTTGGTATCCTGTGTTACCTGTTCCACGATCAAGACCCGCAGTATTGTTGGAGGAACCTCGTGCTATTCCCTTTCTAAAGACCTCAACTTTTCAGTTCACTGCCATTCACCTGAACCTCTGCATTTATTGTGTAGCAGTCCTGCTCCACTCCAGGGTTCCATCTCACCCTGCTCTAATCCCCCTTAGAGGGCCGCGACCTGTGGCTAGAGAGCAGCTAAGTCCGCTCCTCTCTGGGAGTAAATTTATCTAGAACAGGGCATCAGGGTCTACTCCAAACTCAGGCTCCTTGACACAGGCATTTGGTGTTTGGGCTTTGGAGGGATGCATTTGGCTTTGCTATTAGGGAATCTGTCCAAGCATGAAGCTCATTATGGGATTCCATAGGTGTTATTTCTTGTAAAATTTTTAATAATTGGATAAAAGTTGTAATCAACACTTTTTGCAGACTAATATTGGTTGTGATGCCACTAGTATGCAATCAAATAATTATTTTAGCAAATAACATGCAATGAAATTTAATCTATTTATTTTAGTTAATATAAAATATTATGTGGTGAAAAGCTATTTAATGTTTCCAACATATTAATTACATCGAGTTTGGTTCATTCTGTTTGCAATTGCATGAAAACATTTCCGTTACTATTTACATTGTGAACGCCAGTTATAGCTAACATTACTTTTCATATAACAAATAGCAACTCCAAATATGTCATAAAATAACCAGTTTATACAGGTCTAGGGACGGGAGCCTGAGGAAGGATACTTGGCTATCTCAAGGAACAATGACCAGAGGAATAAGCCAATGGCACGTTGAGTTCTTTGGGAGGTCATGACCCATCGACCTATGAATGTAGACCTTAATACTGTAACTGAGTATCTTTGTAATGTCACTGCTTTTTACAACTGCACAGTGTATAAATTGTTCATCTTTGGCTTTGCAAACTAGAGTGTTCTTATAGAAGCTGTGTTAGTGCTAACATCGCAAGTGTATTAATTTCATACTTTGCCTTGCAATATTTTGCAAATAAAACCTATGTGCTTTGGAACCACAGAGATCGCTTTGGGGAATCTTTATTGCAAACAATACATACGGATGTAACAGTTTGGGGGCTCTGAACGGACTCCACTCTACTCTGGGAATCGCAAACCTACGGATTTCGGTTTATCAACAAAAAATGGAAGATGCATCACATTAGGTAAGAACGCATATTATTCTATACAGTTATTTTACATCTTGTATTAATAAACCAAATTCCTGCTTTAAGAGTCTATCAGAGGTGCTGGATTGACCCTAGATTGCTATGCACAGCATTTTCTTGTTTAAATAGCACATACTACGGTTCTATACTGTCCCAGATTTAAATATAGATATTTATAATAGATTCTCTTTTGCTATAATATAGTAAAGGGCACTGTTAAACGTGTCTGGGAAAGAAAGTTGCCAATAATAGGAAATTTTACTAACACAATGTGTTTGTGAAAGTTTGCATATATGTGGGGTGAAACAAAGATAATAGCTTGATAACTGCACAACACAGAGAGTTAATAATACTGTCTAGCGTAATGAATAGTTTGTTTTGGTACACAATGCGGAAGGTTAATGGTATCGTCTGGATAAGCAATTAAAACCTTTAGAATATAGTATACTGTAATTATATATGTATGCTAATCTCTGAAATCTGGGCCACACCTGTAATCTATAGATGGTTAAATTAACTAATAATCAGAACAAGAACCAAAAGTAAAAATGAATTCATCTGGTACTAATCAAACTTCTTTTTATAGACGTAAGGCAGCCAGATCTGTATTAATTTCTCCCATAAATTTGTCTATCCCTAGGGAAACCGTTCTATCTGTCAGAACAACAAGAGAGGTGCATCATTGGCCCTTGATTGCTCTGGCAGAAATTACTATTGAGCCATTGCACACTAACCATTCTTTCCTTCTAGCTGCAATGGCCTTTATTAACTTACTTGGCTGAGATTTATTATGTATAATACTGTATTTCTGATGTTGTGTTTTTAGATATTCCAGGAATGCACTCACAGTGGGTACAGGATAGACTGAACACCCCATAAAGACTAATGGTGAACTCCTCTGGTATAGAGACGAGTCCATCACAGTTAGAAGAAATTTTGTCACATATATCAGGTTCCTCATGGACTGAAGATGACAGGACACTGGATTCATGGCTAATGTAGTTCCCGTCATGATTGAAAAGAATGGAGGAGGGGTTGCAGACAAGTACAAGATTTAAGGGGGTTAATAAAATAATCGAGAGCCGATTCTCAGTAGTGCCCAATCCAGCTGTCATTCTGATAAACATCCTTTTTTCTGCAAACCATTTCACTGTTATTGTTCTGTGCTCTGTTTCCTTTTCTGTCCCTTTACATCCTGACTGTCAGTACCTCTTTGCTTTCTCTTATAAAGGGGTACAGTATACATGAATCAGATTGCCTCAAAGGGTTTATAGATAACCCCAGTATCTTGTCACAAACCTTGAATGGCTGTTTGCAATCTTTTCAACTGAACAATGGGTTTGTTCTAATTTACTATGTATTATTGCTGTGTTCTGATTCATTTATTTCTTCAGTGTCTGATACTAAAAACTTGTTGCTTCTCACAAACAGTACACAAGTTTGCAAAGGATAAATTACTGGCATGTCTGACAAAGGGGCTAACACATTTGACAGTGGACAGGATTAAGCATACTTACCTACTTTCTTCGTCTCTCTTCCGGGAGCCAGCCAGTGCAGGTGGGCGTGAGGGGGCGGGGCTGCCAAAATCGCGTCATTTCGGCCCCAACCCCTGTGACGTAATGACGCAAACGCGTCATTTGACAGTGTCACCGGGAATCGCGGCGTTTGGGATCTAATTCTGCCCACTTCACTAGGAAGTGGG
>NW_027447593.1:0-90241 GCF_038048845.1 Mixophyes fleayi | reverse complement strand
TAATTCATGATTCATGATTCGATTAATGATTCATGATTCAATTCATGATTCATGTATTGATTCATAATTTATGATTCAATTCATGATTCATGATTCATGATTTATTATTCAATTCATGATTCATGATTCAAATCATGATTCAATACATTATTCATGATTCGATTCATGATTCATGATTCATTCATAATTCATGATTCATGATTCAATTCAGGATTTGTGATTCATGATTCAATTCATGACTCATGATTCAATTCATGATTCATGATTCATGATTCATGATTCAATTCATGATTCATGATTCATGATTCAATTCATGATTTGTGATTCAATTCATGATTCTTGATTCGATTCATGATTCATAATATGATTCAATTCATGATTCAAATCATAATTCATGATTCATTATTCTATTCATGATTCATGATTCAATTCATGATTCATGATTCGATTCATGATTCATGATTCGATTCATGATTCATGATTCAAGATTCATGATTCAATTCATGATTCATGATTCGACTCATGATTCATGATTAAATTCATGATTCATGATTAAATTCATGATTCATGATTCATGATTTAATTCATGATTTATGATTCAATTCATGATTCATGATTCAAGATTCATGATTCAATTCATGATTTGTGATTCATGATTCAATTCATGATTCATGATTCAATTCATGATTTGTGATTCAATTCATGATTCTTGATTCGATTAATGATTCATGATTCAATTTATGATTCATGATTCATGATTCGACTAATGATTCATGATTCGACTCATGATTCATGATTCATGATTCATGATTCAATTCATGATTTGATTCATGATTCATGATTCATGATTCAATTCATGATACATGATACATGATTCATGATTTAATTCATGATTCATGATTCATTTCATAAATCATGATTCATGATTCAATTAATGATTCATGATTCAATTAATGATTCATGATTCATGATTCAATTCATGATTCATGATTCATTTCATAAATCATGATTCATGATTCGACTAATGATTCATGATTCAATTTATGATTTATGATTCATGATTCGACTAATGATTCATGATTAAATTTATGATTCATGATTCGACTAATGATTCATGATTCCTGATTCATTTCATAATTCATGATTCATGATTCAATTCATGATTCATGATTCAATTCATAATTCATGATTCGATTAATGATTCATGATTGAATTCATGATTCATGTATTGATTCATAATTTATGATTCAATTCATGATTCATGATTTATGATTCAATTAATGATTCATGATTCATGATTAGAATAATGATTCATGATTGAATTCATGATTCATGTATTGATTCATAATTTATGATTCAATTCATGATTTATGATTCAATTCATGATTCATGATTCAAATCATGATTCAATTCATGATTCATGATTCGATTAATGATTCATGATTCAATTCATGATTCATGTATTGATTCATAATTTATGATTCAATTCATGATTCAATTCATGATTCATGATTCGATTAATGATTCATGATTCATTCATAATTCATGATTCATGATTCAATTCATGATTCATGATTCAATACATGATTCATGATTCATGATTCAATTCATGATTTGTGATTCATGATTCAATTCATGATTCTTGATTCGATTCATGATTCATAATATGATTCATGATTCAATTCATGATTCAATTCATGATTCATGATTCATGATTCAATTTATCATTCATTATACTATTCATGATTCATGATTCAATTCATGATTCATGATTTGATTCATGATTCATGATTTGATTCATGATTCATGATTTGATTCAAGATTCATGATTCAAATCATGATTTATGATTCATGATTCGACTCATGATTCATGATTCAATTCATGATTCATGATTCATGATTCAATTCATGATTCATGATACGATTCATGATTCAATTCATGATTTGTGATACATGATTCAATTCATGATTCATGATTCAATTCATGATTCATGATTCGATTAATGATTCATGATTCAATTTATGATTCATGATTCGACTAATGATTAATGATTCAATTGATGATTCAATTAATGATTCATGATTCAATTCATGATTCATTATTCTATTCATGATTTATGATTCAATTCATGATTCATGATTTGATTCATGATTCAAGATTCATGATTCAATTCCTGATTTATGATTCATGATTCGACTCATGATTCATGATTCAATTCATGATTCAATTTATGATTCATGATTCATGATTCGACTAATGATTCATGATTCATGATTCAATTCATGATTTATGATTCATGTATTGATTCATAATTTTTGATTCAATTCATGATTCATGATTTATGATTCAATTCATGATTCATGATTCAATTCATGATTTGTGATTCAATTCATCATTCATTATTCTATTCATAATTCATGATAAAATTTATGATTCATGATTCGATTCATGATTCAAGATTCATGATTCAATTCATGACTTATGATTCATGATTCAATTCATGATTCATGATTCATGATTCAATTCATGATTTATGATTCAATTCATGATTCAATTCATAATTCATGATTCAATTCATGATTTGTGATTCATGATTCAATTTATGATTCATGATTCATGATTCGACTAATGATTCATGATTCAATTTATGATTCATGATTCGACTAATGATTCATGATTCAATTCATGATTCATGATTCAATTCATGATTCATAATTCATGATTTAATTCATGATTCATGATTCATTTCATAAATCATGATTCATGATTTATGATTCAATTCATGATTCAATTCATGATTCATGATACGATTAATGATTCATGATTCATGATTCGACTAATGATTCATGATTCAATTTATGATTCATGATTCATGATTCGACTAATGATTCATGATTCAATTTATGATTCACGATTCATGATTCGACTAATGATTCATGATTCAATTCATGATTCATGATTCATGATTAATGATTCAATTCATGATTCATGATTCACGATTTAATTCATTTCATAATTCATGATTCATGATTCATGATTCATGATTCAATTCATGATTCATGATTCAATTAATGATTCATGATTCATGATTCAATTCATGATTCAATTCATGATTCATGATTTGATTAATGATTCATGATTCAATTAATGATTCATGATTCAATTAATGATTCATGATTCATGATTCATGTATTGATTAATAATTTATGATTCAATTCATGATTCATGATTCAAATCATGATTCAATTCATGATTCAATTTGTGACTCAAGATTCAATTCATGATTCATGATTCATTCATAATTCATGATTCATGATTCAATTCATGGATCATGATTCAATTCATGATTCATGATTCAATTCATGATTTGTGATTCATGATTCAATTCATGATTCAATTCATGATTCAATTCATCATTCAATACATCCTTCATTATTCTATTCATGATTCATGATTCAATTCATGATTCATGATTCAATTCATGATTCATGATTTGATTCATGATTCATGATTTGATTCATGATTCAATTCATGATTTATGATTCATGATTCGACTCATGATTCGACTCATGATTCATGATTCAATTCTTGATTCATGATTCATGATTCAATTCATGATTCATGGTTCATGATTCATGATTCAATTCATGATTCATGATTCATGATACAATTCATGATTCATGATACAATTCATGATTCATGATACAATTTATGATTTGTGATTAATGATTCAATTTGTGATTAATGATTCAATTCATGATTCATGATTCAATTCATGATTCATGATTCAATTAATGATTCATGATTCAATTCATGATTTATGATTCATGTATTGATTCATACTTTATGATTCAATTCATGATTCATGATTCATGATTTATGATTCAATTCATGATTCATGATTTAATTCATGATTCATGATTCAATTTATGAATCATGATTCATGATTTAATTCATGATTCATGATTCAATACATGATTCATGATTCAATACATGATTCAATTAATGATTCATGATTCAATTAATGATTCATGATTCAATTAATGATTCATGATTCAATTAATGATTCATGAATCATGAATTGAATCATGAATCGAATCATGAATCATGAATGAATCATGAATCATGAATTGAATCATGAATTGAATTATGAATGAATCATAAATCATGAATCATGAATTGAATCATAAATTATGAATCAATACATGAATCATGAATCATGAATTGAATCATGAATCATGAATCATGAATTGAATCATGAATCATTAATTGAATCATGAATCATGAATTGAATCATGAATCAAAACATGAATCATGAATTGAATCATGAATCATGAATCATGAATTGAATCATGAATCATTAGTCAAATCATGAATCATAAATCATTAGTCGAATCATGAATTATGAATCATTAGTCGAATCATGAATCATAAATTGAATCATGAATCATTAGTCGAATCATGAATCATGAATCAAATTAAATCATGAAGCATTAATCGAATCATGAATCATGAATTGAATCATGACTCATGAATTATGAATGAATCATAAATCATGAATCATGAATTGAATCATAAATTATGAATCAATACATGAATCATGAATTGAATCATGAATCATGAATTGAATCATGAATCATAAATTGAATCATGAATCATGAATTGAATCATGAATCATGAATCATGAATTGAATCATGAATCATGAATTGAATCATGAATCATTAGTCGAATCATGAATCATGAATCATTAGTCGAATCATGAATCATGAATTGAATCATGAATCGAATCATGAATTGAATCATGAATCATGAATTATGAAATGAATCATGAATCATAAATTGAATCATGAATCATGAATTATGAAATGAATCATGAATCATAAATTGAATCATGAATTGAATCATGAATAATGAATCATGAATTGACTCATGAATCATGAAATGAATCATGAATCATGAGTCAAATCATGAATCATAAATCATGAATTGAATCATGAATCATGAATCGAATCATGAATCTTAAATCGAATCATGAATCATGAATTGAATCATGAATCATGAATCACGAATCGAATCATGAATCATGAATTGAATCATAAAACATGAATTGAATCATAAATTGAATCATGAATCATGAAACATGAATTGAATCATGAATCATGAATCATGAATTGAATCGTGAATCATGAATGAATCATGAATTGAATCATGAATCGAATCATGAATCATGAATGAATCATGAATCATGAATGAATCATGAATCATGAATTGAATCATGAATTATGTATGAATCATGAATCATGAATTGAATCTTGAGTCACGAATCGAATCATGAATAATGAATTGAATCATGATTTGAACCATGAATCATGAATTGAATCATAAATCATGAATCATGAATTGAATCATAAATCATAATGAATCAATACATGAATTGAATCATGAATTGAATCATGAATCATGAATCACGAATCGAAATATGAATCATGAATTGAATCATAAAACATGAATTGAATCATAAATTGAATCATGAATTGAATCATGAATCATGAATTATGAAATGAATCATGAATCATAAATTGAATCATGAATCATGAATCATGAATTGACTCATGAATCATGAATTGAATCATGAATCATGAATTGCATCTTGAATCATGAATCGAATAATGAATCATGAATTGAATCATGAATCATGAATCATGAATCGAATCATGAATTGAATCATGAATCATGAATCGAATCATGAATCTTAAATCGAATCATGAATCATGAATTGAATCCTAAATCTTGAATCATGAATCGAATAATGAATAATGAATTGAATCATGAATTGAATCATGAATCACGAATCGAATCATGAATCATGAATTGAATCATAAAACATGAATTGAATCAAATTGAATCATGAATCATGAAACATGAATTGAATCATGAATCATGAATTGAATCATGAATCATGAATTGAATCATGAATCATGAATCAGAAATCAGAAATCATGAATTGAATCATGAATCGAATCATGATTCATTAATTGAATCATGAATCATGAATTGAATCATGAAGCATGAATCCTTAATTGAATCATGAATCATGAATTGAATCATGAATAATGAATTGAATCATGAATTGAATCATGAATCACGAATCGAATCATGAATCATGAATTGAATCATAAAACATGAATTGAATCATAAATTGAATCATGAATCATGAAACATGAATTGAATCATGAATCATGAATTGAATCATGAATCATGAATTGAATCATGAATCATGAATCATAAATCAGAAATCATGAATTGAATCATGAATCGAATCATGATTCATTAATTGAATCATGAATCATGAATTGAATCATGAAGCATGAATCCTTAATTGAATCATGAATCATGAATTGAATCATGAATAATGAATTGAATCATGAATTGAATCATGAATTGAATCATGAATTGAATCATTAATCATGAATCGAATCATGAATCGAATCATGAACCATGAATTGAATCATGAATCATGAGTCATAAATCATGAATTAAATCATGAATCTTGAATCATGAATTGAATCATGAATCATGAATTGAATCATGAATCATGAATTGAATCATGAATCATGAATAGAATAATGAATGATGAATTGAATCATGAATCATGAATCATGAATCATGAATTGAATCATGAATCATTAGTCGAATCATGAATCATGAATCATAAATTGAATCATGAATCGAATCATGAATCGAATCATGAATCATAAATCATGAATTGAATCATAAATTGAATCATGAATCAAGAATCGAATCATGAATCATGAAATGAATCATGAATCATGAATTGAATCATGAACTGAATCATGAATCGATACATATATTATGAATCATGAATTAAATCATGAATCATGAATTTAATCATGAATCGAATCATGAATCATAAATCATGAATTGAATCATGAATCATGAGTCGAATCATGAATCATAAATCATGAATTGAATCATGAATCTTGAATCATGAACTGAATCATAAATCTTGAATCATGAATCGAATCATGAATAATGAATTGAATCAGGAATTGAATTATGAATCATGAATCGAATCATAATTCATTAATCGAATCATGAATCATGAATTGAATCATGAATCATGAATCCTTAATTGAATCATGAATCATGAATTGAATCATGAATAATGAATTGAATCATGAATTGAATTATGAATCATGAATCGAATCATGAATCATGAATCAAATCATGAATAATGAATTGAATCATGAATTAAATCATGAATCATGAATTGAATCATGAATCATTAGTCGAATCATGAATCATAAATTGAATCATGAATCGAATCATAAATCATGAATCGAATCATGAATCATGCATTGAATCATGAATCATGAATTAAATCATGAATCATGAATTAAATCATGAATTGAATCATGAATCGAATCATGAATCATGAATTATGAATGAATCATGAATTGAATCATGAATCATGAATTGAATCATGAATCACGAATCGAATCATGAATAATAAATTGAATCATGATTTGAATCATGAATTCAATCATAAATCATGAATCATGAATCGAATCATGAATCATGAATCATGAATCGAATCACGAATTGAATCATGAATCATGAATTCAATCATAAATCATGAATCATGAATCGAATCATGAATCATGAATCATGAATCGAATCACGAATTGAATCATGAATCATGAATTATGAATGAATCATGAATTGAATCATGAATCATGAATTAAATCATGAATTGAATCATGAATCATGAATTGAATCATGAATCATGAATTGAATCTTGAATCACGAATTAAATCATGATTTGAATCATGAATCATGAATTGAATCATAAATCATGAATCATGAATCATGAATTGAATCATAAATTATCAATCAATACATGAATCATGAATCATGAATTGAATCATGAATCATGAATTGAATCAGGAATTGAATTATGAATCATGAATCGAATCATAATTCATTAATCGAATCATGAATCATGAATTGAATCATGAATCCTTAATTGAATCATGAATCATGAATTGAATCATGAATCATGAATTGAATCATGAATTGAATTATGAATCATGAAATGAATCATGAATTATGAAATGAATCATGAATTAAATCATGAATCATGAATTGAATCATGAATCATTAGTCGAATCATGAATCATGAATCATAAATTGAATCATGAATCGAATCATGAATCATGAATTGAATCATGAATCATGAATTAAATCATGAATCATGAATTGAATCATGAATTGAATCATGAATCATGAATTATGAATGAATCATGAATTGAATCATGAATCATGAATTGAATCATGAATCACGAATTGAATCATGAATCACGAATCGAATCATGAATAATAAATTGAATCACCAATTGAATCATGAATCATGAATTATGAATGAATCATGAATCATGAATTGAATCATGAATCATGAATTAAATCATGAATTGAATCATGAATCATGAATTGAATCATGAATCATGAATTAAATCATGATTTGAATCATGAATCATGAATTGAATCATAAATCATGAATCATGAATCATGAATTGAATCATAAATTATGAATCAATACATGAATCATGAATCATGAATTGAATCATGAACCATAAATTGAATCATGAATCATGAAATGAATCATGAATTATAAAATGAATCATGAATCATGAATTAAATCATGAATCATGAATTAAATCATGAATCATGAATTAAATCATGAATCATGAATCATGAATTAAATCATGAATCATGAATAATGAATTGAATCATGAATCATGAATCATGAATCATGAATAATGAATTGAATCATGAATCATGAATCATTAATCGAATCATGAATAATGAATCGAATCATGAACCATTAATCATGAATTGAATCATGAATCATGAATCGAATCATGAATCATGAGTCGAATCATGAATCATAAATCATGAATTGAATCATGAATCATGAATCATGAATTGAATCATGAATCTTGAATTGAATCATGAATAATGAATTGAATCATGAATTAAATTATGAATCATGAATTGAATCATGATTCATTAATCGAATCATGAATCATGAATTGAATCATGAATCCTTAATTGAATCATGAATCATGAATTGAATCATGAATAATGAATTGAATCATGAATCGAATCATGAATCGAATCATAAAACATGAATCGAATCATGAATCACGAATCATAAATTGAATCATGAATCATGAATCATGAAATGAATCATGAATTGAATCTTGAATCATGAATCATGAATTGAATCATAAAACATGAATCGAATCATTAATCACGAATCATAAATTGAATCATGAATCATGAAATAAATCATGAATTGAATCTTGAATCATGAATCATGAATTGAATCATATAACATGAATCGAATCATGAATCATGAATTGAATCATGAATCATGAATCATGAATTGAATCATGAATCATGAATCGAATCATGAATCATGAATCTTAAATTGAATCATGAATCGAAACATAAATTATGAATCATGAAATAAATCATGAATCATGAATTAAATCATGAATCATGAATTGAATCATGAATCATGAATCGAATCATGAATTATGAATCATGAATTGAATCATGAATCATGAATCATGAATTGAATCATGAATCATGAATCATGAATTGAATCATGAATCATGAATTATGAATGAATCATGAATAATGAATTGAATCTTGAATTACGAATCGAATCATGAATAGTGAATTGAATCATGATTTCAATCATGAATCATGAATTGAATCATAAATCATGATTCATGAATCATGAATTAAATCATAAATTATGAATCAATACATGAATCATGAACCATGAATTGAATCATGAATCATGAATCCTTAATTGAATCATGAATCATGAATTGAATCATGAATTATGAATCATGAATTATGAAATGAATCATGAATCATGAATTAAATCATGAATCATGAATCATGAATCGAATCATGAATCATGAATCATTAATCGAATCATGAATCATGAATCGAATCATGAATCGAATCATGAACCATGAATTGAATCATGAATTGAATCATGAATTGAATCAATTTATGAATCGAATTCATGATTCAATTCATGGTTCATGATTCATGATTCAATTTATGATTCATGATTAATTTCATGATTCATGATTCAATTCATGATTCAATTCATGATTCATGATTCATGATTCGATTCATGATTCAATTCATGATTCAATTCATGATTAATGAATCATGAATAGAATAATGAATGATGAATTGAATCGTGAATCATGAATTGAATCATGAATCATTAATCAAATCATGAATTGAATCATAAATCATAAATAGAATCATGAATCACAAATCATGAATTGAATCATAAATTAAATCATAAATTGAATCATGAATCAGGAATTGAATCATGAATCAAATCATGAATCATTAATCTAATCATGAATCATGAATTGAATCATGAATCATAAATCATGAATTGAATCATGAATCATGAATTGAATCATGAATCGAATCATGAATCATGAAATGAATCATGAATTTAATCATTAACTGAATCATGAACTGAATCATGAATCGAAACATAAATTATGAATCATGAATTAAATCATGAATCATGAATCATGAATTGAATCATAATTCGAATCATGAATCATAAATCATGAATTGAATCATGAATCATGAGTCGAATCATGAATCATAAATCATGAATTGAATCATGAATCATGATTCATTAATCGAATCATGAATCATGAATCATGAATTATGAAATGAATCATGAATTAAATCATTAATCATGAATCATGAATTGAATCATGAATCATGAATTGAATCATGAATCATGAATGATGAATTGAATCATGAATCATTAGTCGAATCATGAATCATGAATCATAAATTGAATCATGAATCGAATCATGAATCATGAATTGAATCATGAATCATAAATCATGAATTGAATCATGAATCGAATCATGAATCAAGAATCGAATCATGAATCATGAAATGAATCATGAATCATGAATTGAATCATGAATCGAATCATGAATCATAAATCATGAATTGAATCATGAATCATGAGTCGAATCATGAATCATAAATCATGAATTGAATCATGAATCTTGAATCATGAACTGAATCATAAATCTTGAATCATGAATCGAATCATGAATAATGAATTGAATCAGGAATTGAATTATGAATCATGAATCGAATCATAATTCATTAATCGAATCATGAATCATGAATTTAATCATGAATCATGAATCATGAATTGAATCATGAATAATGAATTGAATCATGAATTGAATCATGAATCATGAATTGAATCATGAATAATGAATTGAATCATGAATTGAATTATGAATCATGAATCGAATCATGATTCATTAATCAAATCATGAATCATGAATTGAATCATGACTCGAATCATGAATTATGAAATGAATCATGAATTAAATCATGAATCATGAATCATGAATTGAATCATGAATTGAATCATGAATCATTAGTCGAATCATGAATCATGAATCGAATCATGAATTGAATCATGAATCATGAATTATGAATGAATCATGAATTGAATCATGAATCATGAATTGAATCATGAATCACGAATCGAATCATGAATAATAAATTGAATCACGAATTGAATCATGAATCATGAATTATGAATGAATCATGAATCATGAATTGAATCATGAATCATGAATTAAATCATGAATTGAATCATGAATCATGAATTGAATCATGAATTAAATCATGATTTGAATCATGAATCATGAATTGAATCATAAATCATGAATCATGAATCATGAATTGAATCATAAATTATGAATCAATACATGAATCATGAATCATGAATTGAATCATGAATCATGAATTGAATCATAAATTATGAATCAATACATGAATCATGAATTGAATCATGAATCATGAATTGAATCATGAACCATAAATTGAATCATGAATCATGAAATGAATCATGAATTATGAAATGAATCATGAATCATGAATTAAATCATGAATCATGAATTAAATCATGAATCATGAATAATGAATTGAATCATGAATCATGAATTAAATCATGAATCATGAATAATGAATTGAATCATGAATCATGAATCATTAATCGAATCATGAATAATGAATCGAATCATGAACCATTAATCATGAATTGAATCATGAATCATGAATCGAATCATGAATCATGAGTCGAATCATGAATCATAAATCATGAATTGAATCATGAATCATGAATCATGAATTGAATCATGAATCTTGAATTGAATCATGAATAATGAATTGAATCATGAATTAAATTATGAATCATGAATCGAATCATGATTCATTAATCGAATCATGAATCATGAATTGAATCATGAATCCTTAATTGAATCATGAATCATGAATTGAATCATGAATAATGAATTGAATCATGAATTGAATCATGAATAATGAATTGAATCATAAATTGAATCATGAATCATGAATCATGAAATGAATCATGAATTGAATCTTGAATCATGAATCATGAATTGAATCATAAAACATGAATCGAATCATTAATCACGAATCATAAATTGAATCATGAATCATGAAATAAATCATGAATTGAATCTTGAATCATGAATCATGAATTGAATCATATAACATGAATCGAATCATGAATCATGAATTGAATCATGAAACATGAATCATGAATTGAATCATGAATCGAATCATGAATCATGAATCTTAAATTGAATCATGAATCGAAACATAAATTATGAATCATGAAATAAATCATGAATCATGAATCGAATCATGAATCATGAATCATGAATTGAATCATGAATCATGAATTGAATCATGAATCATGAATCATGAATTGAATCATGAATCATGAATTATGAATGAATCATGAATAATGAATTGAATCTTGAATTACGAATCGAATCATGAATAGTGAATTGAATCATGATTTCAATCATGAATCATGAATTGAATCATAAATCATGATTCATGAATCATGAATTGAATCATAAATTATGAATCAATACATGAATCATGAACCATGAATTGAATCATGAATCATGAATCCTTAATTGAATCATGAATCATGAATTGAATCATGAATTATGAATCATGAATTATGAAATGAATCATGAATCATGAATTAAATCATGAATCATGAATCGAATCATGAATCATGAATCATTAATCGAATCATGAATCATGAATCGAATCATGAATCGAATCATGAATCGAATCATGAACCATGAATCATGAATTGAATCATGAATTGAATCATGAATTGAATCAATTTATGAATCGAATTCATGATTCAATTCATGGTTCATGATTCATGATTCAATTTATGATTCATGATTAATTTCATGATTCATGATTCAATTCATGATTCAATTCATGATTCATGATTCATGATTCGATTCATGATTCAATTCATGATTCAATTCATGATTAATGAATCATGAATAGAATAATGAATGATGAATTGAATCATGAATCATGAATTGAATCATGAATCATTAATCAAATCATGAATTGAATCATAAATCATAAATAGAATCATGAATCACAAATCATGAATTGAATCATAAATTAAATCATAAATTGAATCATGAATCAGGAATTGAATCATGAATCAAATCATGAATCATTAATCTAATCATGAATCATGAATTGAATCATGAATCATAAATCATGAATTGAATCATGAATCATGAATTGAATCATGAATCGAATCATGAATCATGAAATGAATCATGAATTTAATCATTAACTGAATCATGAATTGAATCATGAACTGAATCATGAATCGAAACATAAATTATGAATCATGAATTAAATCATGAATCATGAATCATGAATTGAATCATAATTCGAATCATGAATCATAAATCATGAATTGAATCATGAATCATGAGTCGAATCATGAATCATAAATCATGAATTGAATCATGAATCATGATTCATTAATCGAATCATGAATCATGAATCATGAATTATGAAATGAATCATGAATTAAATCATTAATCATGAATCATGAATTGAATCATGAATCATGAATTGAATCATGAATCATGAATCATGAATGATGAATTGAATCATGAATCATTAGTCGAATCATGAATCATAAATTGAATCATGAATCGAATCATGAATCATGAATTGAATCATGAATCATAAATCATGAATTGAATCATGAATCGAATCATGAATCAAGAATCGAATCATGAATCATGAAATGAATCATGAATCATGAATTGAATCATGAATCGAATCATGAATCATAAATCATGAATTGAATCATGAATCATGAGTCGAATCATGAATCATAAATCATGAATTGAATCATGAATCTTGAATCATGAACTGAATCATAAATCTTGAATCATGAATCGAATCATGAATAATGAATTGAATCAGGAATTGAATTATGAATCATGAATCGAATCATAATTCATTAATCGAATCATGAATCATGAATTTAATCATGAATCATGAATCATGAATTGAATCATGAATAATGAATTGAATCATGAATTGAATCATGAATCATGAATTGAATCATGAATAATGAATTGAATCATGAATTGAATTATGAATCATGAATCGAATCATGATTCATTAATCAAATCATGAATCATGAATCATGAATTGAATCATGAATCGAATCATGAATTATGAAATGAATCATGAATTAAATCATGAATCATGAATCATGAATTGAATCATGAATTGAATCATGAATCATTAGTCGAATCATGAATCATGAATCATAAATTGAATCATGAATCGAATCATAAATCATGAATCGAATCATGAATCATGAATTGAATCATGAATCATGAATTAAATCATGAATTGAATCATGAATCGAATCATGAATTGAATCATGAATTATGAATGAATCATGAATCAAATCATGAATCATGAATCGAATCACGAATTGAATCATGAATCATGAATTATGAATGAATCATAAATCATGAATTGAATCATGAATCATGAATTAAATCATGAATTGAATCATGAATCATGAATTGAATCATGAATCATGAATTGAATCATGAATCATGAATTGAATCACGAATCGAATCTTGAATAATGAATTAAATCATGATTTGAATCATGAATCATGAATTGAATCATAAATCATGAATCATGAATCATGAATTGAATCATAAATTATGAATCAATACATGAATCATGAATTGAATCATGAATCATGAATTGAATTATAAATTATGAATCAATACAAGAATCATGAATTCAATCATGAATCATGAATCATGAATTGAATCATGAATCATGAACCATAAATTGAATCATGAATCATGAATTATGAAATGAATCATGAATTAAATCATGAATCATGAATAATGAATTGAATCATGAATCATGAATCAAATCATGAATCATGAATAATGAATTGAATCATGAATCATGAATCATTAATCGAATCATGAATCATGAATTGAATCATGAATCATAAATCAGAAATCAGAAATCATGAATCATGAATTGAATCATGAATCATGAATTGAATCATGAATCATGAATCATAAATCAGAAATCATGAATTGAATCATGAATCGAATCATGATTCATTAATTGAATGATGAATCATGAATTGAATCATGAATAATGAATTGAATCATGAATTGAATCATGAATCATAAATCAGAAATCAGAAATCATGAATCATGAATTGAATCATGAATCATGAATTGAATCATGAATCATGAATCATAAATCAGAAATCATGAATTGAATCATGAATCGAATCATGATTCATTAATTGAATGATGAATCATGAATTGAATCATGAATAATGAATTGAATCATGAATTGAATCATGAATTAAATCATGAATTGAATCATTAATCATGAATCGAATCATGAATCGAATCATGAACCATGAATTATGAATTGAATCATGAATCATGAATTGAATCATGAATCATGAATTGAATCATAAATCATGAATTGAATCATGAATCATGAATTGAATCATGAATCATGAATAGAATAATGAATGAGGAATTGAATCATGAATCATGAATAGAATAATGAATGAGGAATTGAATCATGAATCTTGAATCATGAATTGAATCATGAATCATGAATTGAATCATGAATCATGAATTGAATCATGAATCATGAATAGAATAATGAATGAGGAATTGAATCATGAATCATGAATCATGAATGATGAATTGAATCATGAATCATTAGTCGAATCATGAATCATGAATCATAAATTGAATCATGAATCGAATCATGAATCATAAATCATGAATTGAATCATGAATTGAATCATGAATCAAGAATCAAATCATGAATCATGAAATGAATCATGAATCATGAATTGAATCATGAACTGAATCATGAATAGATACATATATTATGAATCATGAATTAAATCATGAATTGAATCATGAATCGAATCATGAATCATAAATCATGAATTGAATCATGAATCATGAGTCGAATCATGAATCATAAATCATGAATTGAATCATGAATCTTGAATCATGAACTGAATCATAAATCTTGAATCATGAATCGAATCATGAATAATGAATTGAATCAGGAATCATGAATCCTTAATTGAATCATGAATCATGAATTGAATCATGAATAATGAATTGAATTATGAATCATGAATCGAATCATGAATCATGAATCATGAATTGAATCATGAAATGAATCATGAATTATGAAATGAATCATGAATTAAATCATGAATCATGAATTGAATCATGAATCATTAGTCGAATCATGAATCATAAATTGAATCATGAATCGAATCATAAATCATGCATCGAATCATGAATCATGCATTGAATCATGAATTAAATCATGAATCATGAATTAAATCATGAATCATGAATCGAATCATGAATCGAATCATGAATTATGAATTATGAATGAATCATGAATTGAATCATGAATCATGAATTGAATCATGAATCACGAATCGAATCATGAATCATAAATCATGAATTGAATCATGAATCTTGAATCATGAACTGAATCATAAATCTTGAATCATGAATCGAATCATGAATAATGAATTGAATCAGGAATTGAATTATGAATCATGAATCGAATCATAATTCATTAATCGAATCATGAATCATGAATTTAATCATGAATCATGAATCATGAATTGAATCATGAATAATGAACTGAATCATGAATTGAATCATGAATCATGAATTGAATCATGAATAATGAATTGAATCATGAATTGAATCATGAATCATGAATCGAATCATGATTCATTAATCAAATCATGAATCATGAATCATGAATTGAATTATGAATCGAATCATGAATTATGAAATGAATTATGAATTAAATCATGAATCATGAATCATGAATTGAATCATGAATCATTAGTCGAATCATGAATCATGAATCATAAATTGAATCATGAATCTAATCATAAATCATGAATCGAATCATGAATCATGAATTGAATCATGAATCATGAATTAAATCATGAATTGAATCATGAATCGAATCATGAATTGAATCATGAATTATGAATGAATCATGAATCAAATCATGAATCATGAATCGAATCACGAATTGAATCATGAATCATGAATTATGAATGAATCATAAATCATGAATTGAATCATGAATCATGAATCATGAATTGAATCATGAATCATGAATTGAATCATGAATCATGAATTGAATCACGAATCGAATCTTGAATAATGAATTAAATCATGATTTGAATCATGAATCATGAATTGAATCATAAATCATGAATCATGAATCATGAATTGAATCATAAATTATGAATCAATACATGAATCATGAATTGAATCATGAATCGAATCATAAATTATGAATCAATACAAGAATCATGAATTGAATCATGAATCATGAATCATGAATTGAATCATGAATCATGAACCATAAATTGAATCATGAATCATGAATTATGAAATGAATCCTGAATTAAATCATGAATCATGAATAATGAATTGAATAATGAATCATGAATCATGAATCAAATCATGAATCATGAATAATGAATTGAATCATGAATCATGAATCATTAATCGAATCATGAATCATAAATCAGAAATCAGAAATCATGAATCATGAATTGAATCATGAATCATGAATCATAAATCAGAAATCATGAATTGAATCATGAATCGAATCATGATTCATTAATTGAATGATGAATCATGAATTGAATCATGAATAATGAATTGAATCATGAATTGAATCATGAATTGAATCATTAATCATGAATCGAATCATGAATCGAATCATGAACCATGAATTATGAATTGAATCATGAGTCATAAATCATGAATTAAATCATGAATCTTGAATCATGAATTGAATCTTGAATCATGAATTGAATCATGAATCATGAATTGAATCATGAATCATGAATAGAATAATGAATGAGGAATTGAATCATGAATCATGAATCATGAATGATGAATTGAATCATGAATCATGAATCATGAATCATAAATTGAATCATGAATCGAATCATGAATCATAAATCATGAATTGAATCATGAATTGAATCATGAATCAAGAATCAAATCATGAATCATGAAATGAATCATGAATCATGAATTGAATCATGAACTGAATCATGAATAGATACATATATTATGAATCATGAATTAAATCATGAATCATGAATTGAATCATGAATCGAATCATGAATCATAAATCATGAATTGAATCATGAATCATGAGTCGAATCATGAATCATAAATCATTAATTGAATCATGAATCTTGAATCATGAACTGAATCATAAATCTTGAATCATGAATCGAATCATGAATAATGAATTGAATCAGGAATCATGAATCCTTAATTGAATCATGAATCATGAATTGAATCATGAATAATGAATTGAATCATGAATTGAATTATGAATCATGAATCGAATCATGAATCATGAATCATGAATTGAATCATGAATCATGAAATGAATCATGAATTATGAAATGAATCATGAATTAAATCATGAATCATGAATTGAATCATGAATCATTAGTCGAATCATGAATCATAAATTGAATCATGAATCGAATCATAAATCATGCATCGAATCATGAATCATGCATTGAATCATGAATTAAATCATGAATCATGAATTAAATCATGAATCATGAATCGAATAATGAATCGAATCATGAATTATGAATTATGAATGAATCATGAATTGAATCATGAATCATGAATTGAATCATGAATTACGAATCGAATCATGAATAATTGAATCATGATTTGAATCATGAATCATGAATTCAATCATAAATCATGAATCATGAATCGAATCATGAATCATGAATCATGAATCATGAATCATGAATCATGAATCGAATCACGAATTGAATCATGAATCATGAATTAAATCATGAATTGAATCAGGAATCATGAATTGAATCATGAATCATGAATTGAATCTTGAATCACGAATCGAATCTTGAATAATGAATTAAATCATGATTTGAATCATGAATCATGAATTGAATCATAAATCATGAATCATGAATCATGAATTGAATCATGAATCATGAATTGAATCATGAATCATGAATTGAATCAGGAATTGAATTATGAATCATGAATCGAATCATAATTCATTAATCGAATCATGAATCATGAATTGAATCATGAATCATGAATCCTTAATTGAATCATGAATCATGAATTATGAAATGAATCATGAATCATGAATTAAATCATGAATCATGAATTAAATCATGAATCATGAATTAAATCATGAATCATGAATAATGAATTGAATCATGAATCATGTATCATGAATTAAATCATGAATCATGAATAATGAATTGAATCATGAACCATTAATCATGAATTGAATCATGAATCGAATCATGAATAATGAATCGAATCATGAACCATTAATCATGAATTGAATCATGAATCGAATCATGAATCATAAATCATGAATTGAATCATGAATCATGGATCATGAATTGAATCATGAATCTTGAATTGAATCATGAATAATGAATTGAATCATGAATTAAATTATGAATCATGAATCGAATCATGATTCATTAATCGAATCATGAATCATGAATTGAATCATGAATCCTTAATTGAATCATGAATCATGAATTGAATCATGAATAATGAATTGAATCATGAATCGAATCATGAATCAAGAATTGAATCATGAATTGAATCATGAATCTTGAATTGAATCATGAATAATGAATTGAATCATGAATTAAATTATGAATCATGAATCCTTAATTGAATCATGAACCATGAATTGAATCATGAATCATGAATTGAATCATGACTCACGAATCATGAATTGAATCATGACTCACGAATCATGAATTGAATCATGAATTGAATCATGAATTCTGAATTGAATCATGAATTGAATCATGAAACATGAATCGAATCATGAATCATGAATCAGGAATTGAATCATGAATCAAATCATGAATCATGAATTGAATCACGAATCATAAATCATGAATTGAATCATAAATCATGAATTGAATCATGAATAATCAATTGAATCATGAATTGAATTATGAATCATGAATCCTTAATTGAATCATGAATCATGAATCCTTAATTGAATCATGAATCATGAATTGAATCATGAATAATGAATTGAATCATGAATCGAATCATGATTCATTAATCGAATCATGAATCATGAATTGAATCATGAATCATGAATCCTTAATTGAATCATGAATCATGAATTGAATCATGAATAATGAATTGAATCATGAATTGAATTATGAATCATGAATCGAATCATGATTCATTAATCGAATCATGAATTGAATCATAAATCATGAATCATAAATTGAATCATGAATTATTAATCGAATCATGAATCATTAATCGAATCATGAATTGAATCATGAATCACAAATCATGAATTGAATCATGAATCATGAATTGAATCATGAATTGAATCATGAATCGAATCATGAACCATGAATCATGAATTGAATCATGAATCATGAATTGAATCATGAATCATAAGTCGAATCATGAATTATAAACCATGAATTGAATTCTGAATCTTGAATCCTTAATTGAATCATCAATCATGAATCCTTAATTGAATCATGAATTGAATCATGAATAATGAATCGAATCATGATTCATTAATCAAATCATGAATCATGAATTGAATCATGAATCCTTAATTGAATCATGAATCATGAATTGAATCATGAATCACGAATTGAATCATGAATCATGAGTCAAATCATGAATCATAAATCATGAATGGAATCATGAATCTTGAATCATGAATTGAATCATGAATCATGAATCCTTAATTGAATCATGAATTGAATCATGAATAATGAATTGAATCATGAATTGAATTATGAATCATGAATCAAATCATGATTCATTAATCGAATCATGAATCATGAATTGAATCATGAATCATGAATCATGAATCATTAATTGAATCATGAATCACGAATTGAATCATGAATCATGAATCATGAATTATGAAATGAATCATGAATTATGAAATGAATCATGAATCATGAATTGAATCATGAATCATGAATTGAATCATGAATCATGAATTGAATCATGAATCGAATCATGAATCATGAATTGAATCATGAATCATTAGTCGAATCATGAATCATGAATCATAAATTGAATCATTAATCGAATCATGAATCATGAATTGAATCATGAATCATGAATCGAATCATGAATTGAATCATGAATTGAATCATGAATCATGAATTGAATCATGAATTAAATCATGAATCACGAATCGAATCATGAATAATGAATTGAATCATGATTTGAATCATGAATCATGAATCATGAATTGAATCATGAATCATGAATCATGATTTGAATCATGAATCATGAATTGAATCATGAATCATGAATTGAATCATGAATAATGAATCATGAATTATGAAATGAATCATGAATTATGAAATGAATCATGAATTAAATCATAAATCATGAATTAAATCATGAATCATGAATTAAATCATGAATCATTAGTCGAATCATGAATCATGAATCATAAATTGAATCATGAATCATGATTCAAATCATGAACCATGAATCATGAATTAAATCATGAATTGAATCATGAATCATGAATCGAATCATGAATCGAATCATAATTCGAATCATGAACCATGAATCATGAATTGAATCATGAATCATGAATCATAAATTGAATCATTAATCGAATCATGAATCATGAATTGAATAATGAATTGAATCATGAATTAAATCATGAATCATGAATCATGAATCGAATCATGAATCATAAATTGAATCATGAATCGAATCATGAATCATGAATTGAATCATGAATTGAATCATGAATCGAATCATGAATCGAATCATGAATCATGAATTGAATCATGAATCATTAATCGAATCATGAATCATGAATTGAATCACAAATAATGAATTGAATCATAAATTAAATCATAAATTGAATCATGAATCAAGAATCGAATCATGAATCATGAATTGAATCATGAATTGAATCATGAATCATGATTCGAATCATGAATCATATTATGAATCATGAATCGAATCAAGAATCATGAATCACAAATCATGAATTGAATCATGAATCATGAATCAGGAATTAAATCATGAATCAAATCATGAATCATTAATCGAATCATGAATCATGAATTGAATCATGAATCATAAATCATGAATTGAATCATGAATCGAATCATGAATCATAAATTGAATCATGAATCATGATTTGAATCATGAATCGAATCATGAATCATAAATTGAATCATGAATCATGAATTGAATCATGAATAATGAATCATGAATTGAATATTGAATTATTAATCTAATCATGAATTGAATCATAAATCAAAAATAGAATCATGAATCACAAATCATGAATTGAATCATAAATTGAATCATGAATCAAGCATCGAATCAAGAATCATGAATTGAATCATGAATAATGATTCGAATCATGAATCATATTATGATTCATGAATCGAATCATAAATCATGAATTGAATCATGAATCACGAATCATGAATTGAATAATGAATCGAATCATGAATCATTAATTGAATCATGAATCATTAATTGAATCATGAATTGAATCATGAATCATTAATTGAATCATGAATTGAATCATGAATCATGAATTGAATCATGAATTGAATCATGAATTGAATCATGAATCATGAATTATGAAATGAATCATGAATCATAAATTGAATCATGAATCATAAATTGAATCATGAATCATGAACCATGAATTGAATCATGAATCATAAATTGAATCATGAATCATGAATTAAATCATGAATCATGAATTAAATCATGAATCATGAATTTACTAATGAATCATGAGTCTAATCATGAATCATGAATCATGAATTGAATCATGAATCATAAATTGAATCATGAATCATGAATCGAATCATGAATCATGAATCGTTAATTGAATCATGAATTGAATCATGAATCATAAATTGAATCATGAATCATGAATTGAATCATGAATCATGAATTATGAAATGAATCCTGAATCATGAATTAAATCATGAATCATGAATTGAATCATGAATCATGAAATGAATCATGAATTGAATCATGAATCATGAATTTACTAATGAATCATGAGTCGAATCATGAATCATGAATTTAATCATGAATCATGAATTGAATCATGAATCATTAATCGAATCATGAATTGAATCATGATACATGAATTGAATCATGACTCACGAATCATGAATTGAATCATGACTCACGAATCATGAATTGAATCATGAATTCTGAATTGAATCATGAACCGAATCATGAATCATAAATCATGAATTGAATCATGAATTGAATCATGAATTGAATCATGAATCGAATCATGAATCAAGAATCGAATCATGAATCAAATCATGAATCATGAATTGAATCATGAGTCATGAATCATGAATCCTTAATTGAATCATGAATCATGAATTGAATCATGAATAATGAATTCAATCATGAATACAATTATGAATCATGGATCGAATCATGATTCATTAATCGAATCATGAATCATGAATTGAATCATGAATCATTAAACGAATCATGAAGCATGAATCGAATCATGAATCATGAATCGAATCATGAATCATGAATCATGAATCATGAATCATGAATTGAATCATGAATCACAAATCATGAATTGAATCATGAATCATGAATTTAAACATGAATCATGAATCGTTAATTGAATCATGAATTGAATCATGAATCATGAATTGAATCATGAATCATGAATTATGAAATGAATCATGAATCATGAATTAAATCATGAATCATGAATTGAATCATGAATCGAATCATGAATCATGAATTGAATCGAATCATGAATCATGAATTGAATCATGAATCGAATCATGAATAATGAATCGAATCATGAATAATGAATTGAATCATGAATTGAATTATGAATCATGAATCGAATCATGATTCATTAATCGAATCATGAATCATGAATTGAATCATGAATCATGAATCCTTAATTGAATCATGAATCATGAATTGAATCATGAATCATGAATTGAATCATGAATCGAATCATGATTCATTAATCGAATCATGAATCATGAATTGAATCATGAATCATTAAACGAATCATGAAGCATGAATCGAATCATGAATCATGAATCGAATCATGAATCATGAATCATGAATCATGAATCATGAATTGAATCATGAATCACAAATCATGAATTGAATCATGAATCATGAATTTAAACATGAATCATGAATCGTTAATTGAATCATGAATTGAATCATGAATCATGAATTGAATCATGAATCATGAATTGAATCATGAATCATGAATTATGAAATGAATCATGAATCATGAATTAAATCATGAATCATGAATTGAATCATGAATCGAATCATGAATCATGAATTGAATCATGAATCATTAATCGAATCATGAATCATGAATTGAATCACAAATCATGAATTGAATCACAAATCATGAATTGAATCATAAATTAAATCATAAATTGAATCATGAATCAAGAATCGAATCATGAATCATGAATTGAATCATGAAATGAATCATGAATCATGATTCGAATCATGAATCGAATCATGAATTATGAATGAATCATGAATTAATTCATGAATCATGAATCATGAATTATGAAATGAATCATGAATCATAAATTGAATCATGAATCATAAATTGAATCATGAATCATGAATCATGAACCATGAATTGAATCATGAATCATAAATTGAATCATGAATCATAAATTGAATCATGAATCATGAATCAAATCATGAATCATGAATCATAAATTGAATCATGAATCGAATCATGAATCATGAATTGAATCATGAATCATGAATTATGAAATGAATCATGAATCATGAATTAAATCATGAATCATGAATTGAATCATGAATCATGAATTGAATCATGAATCATGAATCATGAATTTACTAATGAATCATGAGTCGAATCATGAATCATGAATTTAATCATGAATCATGAATTGAATCATGAATCATTAATCGAATCATGAATTGAATCATGATACATGAATTGAATCATGACTCAAGAATCATGAATTGAATCATGAATTCTGAATTGAATCATGAATCGAATCATGAATCATAAATCATGAATTGAATCATGAATTGAATCATGAATCGAATCATGAATCAAGAATCGAATCATGAATCAAATCATGAATCATGAATTGAATCACGAATCATGAATTGAATCATGAATAGTGAATTGAATCATGAATACAATTATGAATCATGGATCGAATCATGATTCATTAATCGAATCATGAATCATGAATTGAATCATGAATCATGAATCATGAATTGAATCATGAATCTTGAATCATTAATCGAATCATGAATCGAATCATGAATCATGAATTGAATCATGAATCACAAATCATGAATTGAATCATGAATCGAACCATGAATTGAATCATGAATTGAATCATGAATCATGAATTGAATCATGAATCATGAATTGAATCATGAATCATGAATTGAATCATGAATCATGAATTGAATCATGAATCATGAATTCTGAAATGAATCATGAATTAAATCATGAATCATGAATTGAATCATGAATCATGAATCATGAATTGAATCGAATCATGAATCATGAATTGAATCATGAATCTTGAATCATGAATCATGAATCGAATCATGAATAATGAATTGAATCATGAATTGAATTATGAATCATGAATCGAATCATGATTCATTAATCGAATCATGAATCATGAATTGAATCATGAATCATGAATCCTTAATTGAATCATGAATTGAATCATGAATCATGAATTGAATAATGAATCATGAATTAAATCATGAATTGAATCATGAATTAAATCATGAATTGAATCATGAATCATGAATTGAATCATGAATCATGAATTGAATCATGAATCATGAATTGAATCATGAATCATGAATTGAATCATGAATCATGAATTGAATCATGAATCATGAATCATAAATTGAATCATGAATCATAAATCGAATCATGAATCATAAATTGAATCATGAATCATGAATTGAATCATGAATTGAATCATGATTCAAATCATGAATCATATTATGAATCATGAATCGAATCAAGAATCATGAATTGAATCATGAATCACAAATCATGAATTGAATCATGAATCGAATCATGAATCAAGAATCGAATCATGAATCATGAATTAAATCATGAATCATGAATTAAATCATGAATCATGAATTGAATCATGAATCATAAATCATGAATCGAATCATGAATCATGAATCGAATCATGAATCATGAATTGAATCATGAATCATGAATTCAATCATGAATCATTAATCTAATCATGAATTGAATCATAAATCATGAATAGAATCATGAATCACAAATCATGAATTGAATCATGTATTGAATCATGAATCAAGCATCGAATCAAGAATCATGAATTGAATCATGAATCACAAATCATAAATTGAATCATGAATCAAGAATCGAATCATGAATCATATATTGAATCATGAATCATGAATTGAATCATGATTCGAATCATGAATCATATTATGAATCATGAATCGAATCATGAATCGAATCATGAATCACAAATCATGAATTGAATAATGAATCATGAATCATAAATTGAATCATGAATCGAATCATGAATCATAAATTGAATCATGAATCGAATCATGAATCATAAATTGAATCATGAATTATGAACCATGAATTGAATCATGAATCATGAATTAAATCATGAATCATGAATTTACTAATGAATCATGAGTCGAATCATGAATCATGAATTGAATCATGAATAATGAATTGAATCATGTATCATGAATCATGAATCATGAATTGAATCATGAATCATGAATCATAAATTGAATCATGAATCATGACTCATTAATTGAATCATGAATCGAATCATGAATCATGAATTGAATCATGAATTGAATCATGAACCATGAATTGAATCATGAATCACGAATCATGAATTGAATCATGAATCATGAATCATGAATTGAATCATGAATCATGAATTGAATCATGAATTGAATCATGAATCATGAATTATGAAATGAATCATGAATCATAAATTGAATCATGAATCATGAATCATGAATCATAAATTGAATCATGAATCATGAATCATAAATTGAATCATGAATCATGAATCATAAATTGAATCATAAATCATGAATCGAATCATGAATCATGAATCATTAATTGAATCATGAATCATGAATTGAATCATGAATCATGAATTGAATCATGAATTGAATCATGAATCATGAATTGAATCATGAATCATGAATTGAATCATGAATTGAATCATGAACCATGAATTGAATCATGAATTAAATCATGAATCATGAATCATGAATTGAATCATGAATCATGAATTGAATCATGAATTGAATCATGAATCATGAATTATGAAATGAATCATGAATCATAAATTGAATCATGAATCATGAATCATGAATCATAAATTGAATCATGAATTGAATCATGAATCATGAATTTACTAATGAATCATGAGTCGAATCATGAATCATGAATTAAATCATGAATCATGAATTGAATCATGAATCATGAATCGAATCATGAATCATTAATTGAATCATGAATTATGAATTGAATCATGAATTGAATCATGAATTGAATCATGAATCATGAATTATGAAATGAATCATGAATCATAAATTGAATCATGAATCATGAATCATGAACCATGAATTGAATCATGAATTGAATCATGAATCATGAATTTACTAATGAATCATGAGTCGAATCATGAATCATGAATTAAATCATGAATCATGAATCATTAATCGAATCATGAATCATGAATTGAATCAAGAATCATGAATTGAATCATGAATCATGAATTGAATCATGAATCATGAATTGAATCATGAATTGAATCATGAATTCTGAATTGAATCATGAAACATGAATCGAATCATGAATCATGAATCATGACTTGAATCATGAATCCTGAATTGAATCATGAAACATGAATCGAATCATGAAACATGAATCGAATCATGAATCATGAATCATGACTTGAATCATGAATCATGAGTCGAATCATGAATCATGAATCATGAATTAAATCATGAATCATGAATCATGAATTAAATCATGAATCATGAATCGAATCATGAATTGAATCATGAATCATGAATTGAATCATAAATTGAATCATGAATCATGAAATGAATCATGAATCATGAAATGAATCATGAATCATGAATTGAATCATGAATCATGAAATGAATCGTGAATCATGATTCGAATCATGAATCATTATGAATCATGAATCGAATCGTGAATCATGATTCGAATCATGAATCATTATGAATCATGAATCGAATCATGAATCATGAATCGAATCATGAATCACAAATCATGAATTGAATCATGAATCATGAATTGAATCATGAATCATGAATTGAATCATGAATCATGAATTGAATCATGAATTGAATCATGAATCATGAATTGAATCATGAATCATGAGTCGAATCATGAATCATGAACCATGAATTGAATCATGAATTGAATTATGAATCATGAATTTACTAATGAATCATGAGTCGAATCATGAATCATGAATTAAATCATGAATCATGAATCATGAATTGAATCATGAATCATGAATTGAATCATGAATCATGAATTGAATCATGAATTGAATCATGAATCATGAATTGAATCATGAATCAAATCATGAATCATGAATTGAATCATTAATCGAATCATGAATCATGAATTGAATCATGAATCGAATCATGAATTGAATCATGATTTGAATCATTAATCATGAATCATGAATTGAATCATGAATCACGAATTGAAATATGAATCATGAATTATAAATGAATCATGAATCATGAATTGAATCATGAATCATGAATCATTAATTGAATCATGAATCATGAATTGAAGCATGAAATATGATTCGAATCATGAATCATAAATCATGAATTGAATCATGAATCTTGAATCACGAATCGAATCATGAATAATGAATTGAATCATGATTTGAATCATGAAGCATGAATTGAATCATGAATTGAATCATAAATCATGAATCATGAATCGAATCATGAATCAGAAATCATGAATTGAATCATGAATCATGAATTGAATCATGAATCATGAATCATGAATCGAATCATGAATCATGAATTGAATCATGAACCATGAATCATGAATTGAATCATGAATAGAATAATAAATGATGAATTGAATCATGAATCGAATCATGAATCGAATCAATAATTGAATCATGAATCATAAATTGAATCATGAATCAGGAATCACAAATCATGAATTGAATCATGAATCATTAATCGAATCATGAATCATGAATTGAATCATTAATCATGAAGTGAATCATGAATCACAAATCATGAATTGAATCATGAATCATGAATTGAATCATGAATTGAATCATGAATTGAATCATGGATCGAATCATGAACCATGAATCATGAATTGAATCATGAATCATGAATCGAATCATGAATCATAAATCATGAATTGAATCATGAATTGAATCATGAATCATGAATTGAATCATGAATCATGAATTGAATCATGAATCATAAATCCTTAATTAAATCATGAATCCTTAATTAAATCATGAATCATGAATTGAATCATGAATCATGAATCATGAATTATGAATTGAATCATGAATTGAATCATGAATCTTGAATCATGAATCGAATCATGAATTAAATCATGAATTAAATTATGAATCATGAATCGAATCATGATTCATTAATTGAATCATGAATCCTTAATTGAATCATGAATCATGAATTGAATCATGAATAATGAATTGAATCATGAATAATGAATTGAATCATGAATTGAATCATGAATCATGAATCCTTAATTGAATCATGAATCATGAATTGAATCATGAATTATGAAATGAATCATGAATTGAATCATGAATCATGATTCGAATCATGAATCATATTATGAATCATGAATCGAATCAAGAATCATGAATTGAATCATGAATCATGATTCGAATCATGAATCATATTATGAATCATGAATCGAATCAAGAATCATGAATTGAATCATGAATCATGAATCATGAATCATGAATTGAATCATGAATCATGAATTGTGAATCGAATCATGAATCATGAATCATTAATTGAATCATGAATCATTAAGTGAATCATGAATTGAATAATGAATCATATCATGAATCATGAATCATGAATTAAATCATGAATCATGAGTCGAATCATGAATCATGAATTGAATAATGACTCATGAATCATGAATTGAATCATGACTCACGAATCATGAATTGAATCATGAATTGAATCATGACTCACGAATCATGAATTGAATCATGAATTGAATCATGACTCACGAATCATGAATTGAATCATGACTCACGAATCATGAATTGAATCATGAATTGAATCATGAATTGAATCATGAATTCTGAATTGAATCATGAATTGAATCATGAATCATGAATCGAATCATGAAGTGAATCATGAATCATAAATCATGAATCGAATCATGAATTGAATCATGAATTGAATCATGAACTGAATCATGAACTGAATCATGAACTGAATCATGATTTGAAACATAAATTATGAATCATGAATTAAATCATGAATCATAAATCATGAATTGAATCATGAATCTTGAATCATGAATTGAATCATTAATCTTGAATCATGAATCGAATCATGAATAATGAATTGAATCATGAATTGAATTATGAATCATGAATCGAATCATGAATCATGAATTGAATCATGAATCATGAATCATAAATTGAATCATGAATCATGAATTGAATCATGAATTGAATCATGAACCATGAATCATGAACCATGAATCATGAATTGAATCATGAATCGAATCATGAATCATGAGTCGAATCATGAATCATAAATCATGAATTGAATCATGAATTGAATCATGAATCTTGAATCATGATTCGAATCATGAATCATGAATTAAATCATGAATTAAATTATGACTCATGAATCGAATCATGATTCATTAATCGAATCATGAATCATGAATTAAATCATGAATCATGAATCCTTAATTGAATCATGAATTGAATCATGAATAATGAATTGAATCATGAATTGAGTTATGAATCATGAATCGAATCATGATTCATTAATCGAATCATGAATCATGAATTAAATCATGAATCATGAATTGAATCATGAATCATTAATCGAATCATGAATTGAATCATGATACATGAATTGAATCATGACTCATGAATCATGAATTGAATCATGACTCACGAATCATGAATTGAATCATGAATTCTGAATTGAATCATGAATCGAATCATGAATCATGAATTGAATCATGAATCATGAGTCGAATCATGAATCATAAATCATGAATTGAATCATGAATTGAATCATGAATCAAATCATGAATCATGAATTGAATCATGAATCATGAATCATGAATTGAATCATGAATAATGAATTGAATCATGAATCATGAATTGAATCATGAATAATGAATTGAATCATGAATACAATCATGAAGCATGAATCGAATCATGAATCATGATTTGAATCATGAATCGAATCATGAATCATTAATCATGAATTATGAAATGAATCATTAATCATGAAATGAATCATGAATCATGAATTGAATCATGAATCATGAATTGAATCATGAATCATGAATTGAATCATGAATCATGAATTGAATCATGAATCATGAATTGAATCATGAATCATGAATTGAATCATGAATCATGAATTGAATCATGAATCATGAATTGAATCATGAATCATGAATTGAATCATGAATCATGAATCATGAATTGAATCATGAATCATGAATTGAATCATGAATCACAAATCATGAATTGAATCATGAATCATGAATTGAATCATGAATTGAATCATGAATTGAATCATGAACCATGAATTAAATCATGAATTGAATCATGAATTGAATCATGAATTGAATCATAATTCGAATCATGAACCATGAATGAATAATTATTCGTGAATTGAATCATGAATCATGAATTGAATCATGAATTGAATCATGAATCGTGAATTAAATCATGAATCGTGAATAGAATAATGAATGATGAATTGAATCATGAATTGAATCATGAATCACAAATCATGAATTGAATCATGAATCACAAATCATGAATTGAATCAAGAATCGCATCATGAATCATGAATTGAATCATGAATCATGAATTGAATCATGAATTGAATCATGATTCGAATCATGAATCATATTATGAATCATGAATCGAATCAAGAATCATGAATTGAATCATGAATCACAAATCATGAATTGAATCATGAATCGAATCATGAATCAAGAATCGAATCATGAATCATGAATTAAATCATGAATCATGAATAGAATCATGAATCACAAATCATGAATTGAATCATGAATTGAATCATGAATCAAGCATCGAATCAAGAATCATGAATTGAATCATGAATCAATTCAAGAATCATGAGTTGAATCATGAATTGAATCATGAATAATGATTCGAATCATGAATCATATTATGAATCATGAATCGAATCATGAATCGATGAATCACAAATCATGAATTGAATAATGAATCATGAATCATAAATTGAATCATGAATCATGAATCAAATCATGAATCATGAATCGAATCATGAATCATTAATTGAATCATGAATCATTAATTGAATCATGAATCATGAATTGAATCATGAATCATGAATTGAATCATGAATTGAATCATGATTCGAATCATGAATCATATTATGAATCATGAATCGAATCAAGAATCATGAATTGAATCATGAATCACAAATCATGAATTGAATCATGAATCGAATCATGAATCAAGAATCATTAATTGAATCAAGAATCATGAACCATGAATTGAATCATGAATCATGAATTAAATCATGAATCATGAATTGAATCATGAATAATGAATCATTAATTGAATCAAGAATCATGAATTGAATCATGAATTGAATCATGAATCATGAATTGAATCATGAATTGAATCATGAATTCTGAATTGAATCATGAAACATGAATCGAATCATGAATCATGAATCATGACTTGAATCATTAATCATGAGTCGAATCATGAATCATGAATCATGAATTGAATCATGAATTGAATCATGAATCATGAATTGAATCATGAATCATGAATTGAATCATGAATCATGAATTGAATCATGAATCATGAATTGAATCATAAATTGAATCATGAATCATGAAATAAATCATGAATTGAATCATGAATCGAATCATGAATTGAATCATGAATCATGAAATGAATCGTGAATCATGATTCGAATCATGAATCATTATGAATCATGAATCGAATCATGAATCATGAAATGAATCGTGAATCATGATTCGAATCATGAATCATTATGAATCATGAATCATGAATTGAATCATGAATCATGAGTCGAATCATGAATCATGAATCATGAATCATGAAATGAATCGTGAATCATGATTCGAATCATGAATCATTATGAATCATGAATCATGAATTGAATCATGAATCATGAGTCGAATCATGAATCATGAATCATGAATTAAATCATGAATCATGAATCAATAATCGAATCATGAATCATGAATTGAATCATGAATCATGAATTGAATCATGAATCGAATCATGAATCGAATCATGAATTGAATCATGAATCAAATAATGAATCATGAATTGAATAATGAATCATGAATTGAATCATGAATCGAATCATGAATCATGAATTGAATCATTAATCGAATCATGAATCATGAATTGAATTATGAATCGAATCATGAATTGAATCATGATTTGAATCATTAATCATGAATCGAATCATGAATCATGAATTTAATCATGAATCGTGAATCAAATCATGAATAATGAATCATGAATTGAATCATGAATCATGAATTATAAATGAATCATGAATCATGAATTGAATCATGAATCATGAATCATTAATTGAATCATGAATCATGAATCATGAATTGAAGCATGAAATATGATTCGAATCATGAATCATAAATCATGAATTGAATCATGAATCTTGAATCACGAATCGAATCATGAATAATGAATTGAATCATGATTTGAATCATGAAGCATGAATTGAATCATGAATCATGAATTGAATCATAAATCATGAATCATGAATCATGAATCGAATCATGAATCAGAAATCATGAATTGAATCATGAATCATGAATCGAATCATGAATCGAATCATGAATCATGAATTGAATCATGAACCATGAATCATGAATTGAATCATGAATAGAATAATAAATGATGAATTGAATCATGAATCATGAAATGAATCATGAATCAGGAATCACAAATCATGAATTGAATCATAAATCGAATCATTAATTGAATCATGAATCATAAATTGAATCATGAATCAGGAATCACAAATCATGAATTGAATCATAAATTGAATCATAAATTGAATCATGATTCATTAATCGAATCATGAATCATGAATTGAATCATTAATCATGAAGTGAATCATGAATCACAAATCATGAATTGAATCATGAATCATGAATTGAATCATGAATTGAATCATGGATCGAATCATGAACCATGAATCATGAATTGAATCATGAATCATGAATCGAATCATGAATCATGAGTTGAATCATGAATCATAAATCATGAATTGAATCATGAACTGAATCATGAATCCTTAATTGAATCATGAATAATGAATTGAATCATGAATTGAGTTATGAATCATGAATCGAATCATGATTCATTAATCGAATCATGAATCATGAATTGAATCATGAATCATGAATTGAATCATGAATCATGAATCCTTAATTAAATCATGAATCCTTAATTAAATCATGAATCATGAATTGAATCATGAATCATGAATTATGAATTGAATCATGAATTGAATCATGAATCTTGAATCATGAATCGAATCATGAATTAAATCATGAATTAAATTATGAATCATGAATCGAATCATGATTCATTAATCGAATCATGAATCATGAATTGAATCATGAATCCTTAATTGAATCATGAATCATGAATTGAATCATGAATAATGAATTGAATCATGAATTGAATCATGAATCATGAATCCTTAATTGAATCATGAATCATGAATTGAATCATGAATTATGAAATGAATCATGAATTGAATCATGAATCATGATTCGAATCATGAATCATATTATGAATCATGAATCGAATCAAGAATCATGAATTGAATCATGAATCATGAATCATGAATCATGAATTGAATCATGAATCATGAATTGTGAATCGAATCATGAATCATGAATCATTAATTGAATCATGAATCATTAATTGAATCATGAATTGAATAATGAATCATATCAAGAATCATGAATTAAATCATGAATCATGAGTCGAATCATGAATCAAATCATGAATCATGAATTCAATCATGAATCATGAATTGAATCATGACTCACGAATCATGAATTGAATCATGAATTGAATCATGACTCACGAATCATGAATTGAATCATGACTCACGAATCATGAATTGAATCATGAATTGAATCATGAATTCTGAATTGAATCATGAATTGAATCATGAATCTTGAATCATGAATTGAATCATGAATCTTGAATCGAATCATGAATAATGAATTGAAATATGAATTGAATTATGAATCATGAATCGAATCATGAATCATGAATTGAATCATGAATCATGAATCATAAATTGAATCATGAATCATGAATTTAATCATGAATTGAATCATGAATTGAATCATGAACCATGAATCATGAACCATGAATCATGAATTGAATCATGAATTGAATCATGAATCTTGAATCATGATTCGAATCATGAATCATGAATTAAATCATGAATTAAATTATGAATCATGAATCGAATCATGATTCATTAATCGAATCATGAATCATGAATTAAATCATGAATCATGAATCCTTAATTGAATCATGAATTGAATCATGAATAATGAATTGAATCATGAATTGAGTTATGAATCATGAATCGAATCATGATTCATTAATCGAATCATGAATCATGAATCCTTAATTAAATCATGAATCCTTAATTAAATCATGAATTATGAAATGAATCATGAATTAAATCATGAATCATGAATTGAACCATGAATCATTAATCGAATCATGAATTGAATCATGATACATGAATTGAATCATGACTCATGAATCATGAATTGAATCATGACTCACGAATCATGAATTGAATCATGAATTCTGAATTGAATCATGAATCGAATCATGAATCATGAGTCGAATCATGAATCATAAATCATGAATTGAATCATGAATCAAATCATGAATCATGAATTGAATCATGAATCATGAATCATGAATCCTTAATTGAATCATGAATCATGAATTGAATCATGAATAATGAATTGAATCATGAATACAATTATGAATCATGGATCGAATCATAATTCATTAATCGAATCATGAATCATGAATTGAATCATGAATCATGAATCATTAATCGAATCATGAATCATGATTTGAATCATGAATCGAATCATGAATCATTAATCATGAATTATGAAATGAATCATTAATCATGAAATGAATCATGAATCATGAATTAAATCATGAATAATGAATTGAATCATGAATCATGAATTGAAGCATGAATCATGAATTGAATCATGAATCATGAATTGAATCATGAATTGAATCATGAATCATGAATTGAATCATGAATCATGAATTGAATCATGAATCATGAATTAAATCATAAATCATGAATTGAATCATGAATCATGAATCATGAATTGAATCATGAATCATGAATTGAATCATGAATCACAAATCATGAATTGAATCATGAATCATGAATTGAATCATGAATTGAATCATGAATTGAATCATGAACCATCAATTAAATCATGAATTGAATCATGAATTGAATCATGAATTGAATCATAATTCGAATCATGAACCATGAATGAATAATTATTCGTGAATTGAATCATGAATCATGAATTGAATCATGAATTGAATCATGAATCGTGAATTAAATCATGAATCGTGAATAGAATAATGAATGATGAATTGAATCATTAATCGAATCATGAATCACAAATCATGAATTGAATCATGAATCACAAATCATAAATTGAATCATGAATCAAGAATCGAATCATGAATCATGAATTGAATCATGAATCATGAATTGAATCATGAATTGAATCATGATTCGAATCATGAATCATTATGAATCATGAATCGAATCAAGAATCATGAATTGAATCATGAATCACAAATCATGAATTGAATCATGAATCGAATCATGAATCAAGAATCGAATCATGAATCATGAATTAAATCATGAATCATGAATTGAATCATGAATCATAAATCATGAATCATAAATCATGAATCGAATCATGAATCGAATCATGAATCACAAATCATGAATTGAATCATGAATTGAATCATGAATCAAGCATTGAATCAAGAATCATGAATTGAATCATGAATCAATTCAAGAATCATGAGTTGAATCATGAATTGAATCATGAATAATGATTCGAATCATGACTCGAATCATGAATCGAATCATAAATCACAAATCATGAATTGAATAATGAATCATGAATCATAAATTGAATCATGAATCGAATCATGAATCATTAATTGAATCATGAATCATTAATTGAATCATGAATCATGAATTGAATCATGAATTGAATCATGAATTATGAAATGAATCATGAATCATAAATTGAATCATGAATCATGAACCATGAATTGAATCATGAATCATGAATTAAATCATGAATCATGAATTGAATCATGAATAATGAATTGAATCATGTATCATGAATCATGAATTGAATCATAAATTGAATCATAAATCATGAATCGAATCATGAATCATGAATCATTAATTGAATCAAGAATCATGAATTGAATCATGAATTGAATCATGAATCATGAATTGAATCATGAATTGAATCATGAATTCTGAATTGAATCATGAATCATGAATTGAATCATGAATCATGAAATGAATCATGAATCATGAATTAAATCATGAATCGAATCATGAATTGAATCATGAATCATGAAATGAATCGTGAATCATGATTCGAATCATGAATCATTATGAATCATGAATTGAATCATGAATCATGAATTGAATCATGAATCATGAATTGAATCATGAATCATGAATTGAATCATGAATCACAAATCATGAATTGAATCATGAATCATGAATCATGAATTGAATCATGAATTGAATTATGAATCATGAATTTACTAATGAATCATGAGTCGAATCATGAATCATGAATTAAATCATGAATCATGAATCATGAATTGAATCATGAATCATGAATTGAATCGAATCATGAATCGAATCATGAATCATGTATTGAATCATGAATTGAATCATGAATCAAATCATGAATCATGAATTGAATAATGAATCGAATCATGAATCATGATTTGAATCATTAATCGAATCATGAATTGAATCATGATTTGAATCATTAATCATGAATCGAATCATGAATCATGATTTGAATCATTAATCATGAATCGAATCATGAATCATGAATTTAATCATGAATCATGAATCAAATCATGAATAATGAATCATGAATTGAATCATGAATCATGAATTGAATTATGAATCATGAATTATAAATGAATCATGAATCATGAATTGAATCATGAATCATGAATTGAATCATAAATCATGAATCATGAATCATGAATTGAATCATGAATCATTAATCATGAATTGAATCATAAATTGAATCATGAATCATGAATTGAATCATGAATCATGAATTGAATCATGAATCGAATCATGAATTGAATCATGAATCATGAATTGAATCATGAATCGAATCATGAATTGAATCATGAATCATGAATTGAATCATGAATCGAATCATGAATTGAATCATGAATCATGAATTGAATCATGAATCGAATCATGAATTGAATCATGAATCGAATCATGAATTGAATCATGAATCATGAAATGAATCGTGAATCATGATTCGAATCATGAATCATTATGAATCATGAATCATGAAATGAATCATGAATTGAATCATGAATCACAAATCATGAATTGAATCATGAATCATGAATCATGAATTGAATCATGAATTGAATTATGAATCATGAATTTACTAATGAATCATGAGTCGAATCATGAATCATGAATCATGAATCATTAATCGAATCATGAATCATGAATTGAATCATGAATCATGAATTGAATCATGAATCGAATCATGAATCGAATCATGAATCATGAATTGAATCATGAATCATGAATTGAATCATGAATCATGAATTGAATCATGAATCAAATCATGAATCATGAATTGAATAATGAATCGAATCATGAATCGAATCATGAATCATGAATTGAATCATTAATTGAATCATGAATCATGAATTGAATCATGAATTGAATCATGAATCGAATCATGATTTGAATCATTAATCATGAATCGAATCATGAATCATGAATTTAATCATGAATCATGAATCAAATCATGAATAATGAATCATGAATTGAATCATGAATCATGAATCATGAATTGAATTATGAATCATGAATTATAAATGAATCATGAATCATGAATTGAAGCATGAAATATGATTCGAATCATGAATCATAAATCATGAATTGAATCATGAATAATGAATTGAATCATGATTTGAATCATGAAGCATGAATTGAATCATGAATCATGAATTGAATCATAAATCATGAATCATGAATCATGAATCGAATCATGAATCAGAAATCATGAATTGAATCATGTATCATGAATCGAATCATGAATCGAATCATGAATCATGAATTGAATCATGAACCATGAATCATGAATTGAATCATGAATAGAATAATAAATGATGAATTGAATCATGAATTGAATCATGAATCAGGAATCACAAATCATGAATTGAATCATAAATCGAATCATTAATTGAATCATGAATCATAAATTGAATCATGAATCAGGAATCACAAATCATGAATTGAATCATGAATTGAATCATGAATCAGGAATCACAAATCATGAATTGAATCATGAATCATGAATTGAATCATTAATCATGAAGTGAATCATGAATCACAAATCATGAATTGAATCATGAATCATGAATTGAATCATGAATTGAATCATGGATCGAATCATGAACCATGAATCATGAATTGAATCATGAATCATGAATCGAATCATGAATCATGAGTTGAATCATGAATCATAAATCATGAATTGAATCATGAATTGAATCATGAATCTTGAATAATGAATCGAATCATGAATAATGAATTAAATCATGAATTGAGTTATGAATCATGAATCGAATCATGATTCATTAATCGAATCATGAATTGAATCATGAATCCTTAATTAAATCATGAATCCTTAATTGAATCATGAATAATGAATTGAATCATGAATTGAGTTATGAATCATGAATCGAATCATGATTCATTAATCGAATCATGAATTGAATCATGAATTGAATCATGAATCATGAATCCTTAATTAAATCATGAATCCTTAATTAAATCATGAATCATGAATTGAATCATGAATCATGAATTATGAATTGAATCATGAATTGAATCATGAATCTTGAATCGAATCATGAATTAAATCATGAATTAAATTATGAATCATGAATCGAATCATGATTCATTAATCGAATCATGAATCATGAATTGAATCATGAATCCTTAATTGAATCATGAATCATGAATTGAATCATGAATAATGAATTGAATCATGAATTGAATTATGAATCATGAATTGAATCATGAATCATGAATCCTTAATTGAATCATGAATCATGAATCCTTAATTGAATCATGAATTATGAAATGAATCATGAATTAAATCATGAATCATGAATTGAATCATGAATTGAATCATGAATCATGATTCGAATCATGAATCATATTATGAATCATGAATCGAATCAAGAATCATGAATTGAATCATGAATCATGAATCATGAATTGAATCATGAATCATGAATTGTGAATCTAATCATGAATCATGAATCATTAATTGAATCATGAATCATTAATTGAATCATGAATTGAATAATGAATCATATCATGAATCATGAATCATGAATTAAATCATGAATCATGAGTCGAATCATGAATCATGAATTAAATCATAAATCATGAATTGAATCATGAATCATGAATTGAATCATGACTCATGAATCATGAATTGAATCATGACTCACGAATCATGAATTGAATCATGAATTGAATCATGACTCACGAATCATGAATTGAATCATGAATTGAATCATGAATTCTGAATTGAATCATGAATTGAATCATGACTCACGAATCATGAATTGAATCATGAATTGAATCATGAATTGAATCATGAATCATGAATCGAATCATGAATCATTTGTCGAATCATGAATCATAAATCATGAATTGAATCATGAATCTTGAATCATGAATTGAATCATGAATTGAATCATGACTCACGAATCATGAATTGAATCATGACTCACGAATCATGAATTGAATCATGACTCACGAATCATGAATTGAATCATGAATTGAATCATGAATTCTGAATTGAATCATGAATTGAATCATGAATCGAATCATGAATCAAGAATCGAATCATGAATCATGAATTGAATCATGAACTGAATCATGAATCGAAACATAAATTATGAATCATGAATTAAATCATGAATCATAAATCATGAATTGAATCATGAATCTTGAATTGAATCATGAATCTTGAATCATGAATCGAATCATGAATAATGAATTGAATCATGAATTGAATTATGAATCATGAATCGAATCATGAATCATGAATTGAATCATGAATCATGAATCATAAATTGAATCATGAATCATGAATTGAATCATGAATTGAATCATGAATTGAATCATGAATTGAATCATGAATTGAATCATGAATCATGAATTGAATCATGAATCATGAATTGAATCATGAATCATGAATTGAATCATGAATCATGAATTGAATCATGAATCGAATCATGAATCATTAATTGAATCATGAATCATAAATTGAATCATGAATTGAATCATGAATTATGAAATGAATCATGAATAATAAATTGAATCATGAATCAGGAACCATGAACTGAATCATGAATTGCATCATGAATCATGAATTGAATCATTAATCGAATCATGAATCATTAATCGAATCATGACTCATGAATCATAAATTGAATCATGACTCACGAATCATGAATTGAATCATGACTCACGAATCATGAATTGAATCATGACTCACGAATCATGAATTGAATCATGAATTGAATCATGAATTCTGAATTGAATCATGAATTGAATCATGAAACATGAATCGAATCTTGAATCATGATGTGAATCATGAATCATGAATTGAATCATGAATCGAATCATGAATCAATAATCGAATCATGAATTGAATCATGAATTGAATCATGAACTGAATCATGAATCGAAACTTAAATCATGAATCATGAATTAAATCATGAATCATGAATTGAATCATGAATAATGAATTGAATCATGAATAATGAATTGAATCATGAATTGAATTATGAATCGAATCATGAATCATGAGTTGAATCATGAATCATGATTCATGAATCGAATCATGATTCATGAATCGAATCATGAATCATGAATTGAATCATGAATCATGAATTGAATCATGAATCATGAATTGAATCATGAATCATGAATTGAATCATGAATCATGAATTGAATCATGAATCATGAATTGAATCATGAATCATGAATTGAATCATGAATCATGAATCATGAATTGAATCATGAATCTAATCATGAATCATTAGTCAAATCATGAATTATGAATCATAAATTGAATCATGAATTAAATCATGAATCATGAATCATTAATCGAATCATGAATTGAATCATGAATCATAAATTAAATCATGAATCATGAATCATGAATTGAATCATGAATCGCATCATGAATCATGAATTGAATCATGAATCATGAATTGAATCATGAATCGCATCATGAATCATGAATTGAATCATGAATTGAATCATGAATTAAATCATGAATTGAATCATGAATTAAATCATGAATCATGAATTGAATCATGAATCATGAATTGAATCTTGAATCACGAATTGAATCATGATTTGAATCATGAATCATGAATTGAATCATAAATCATTAAATCATGAATCATGAATTGAATCATAAATTATGAATCAATACATGAATCATAAATTAAATCATGAATCATGAATTGAATCATGAATTGAATCATGAATTGAATCATGAATCATGAATTGAATCATGAATCATGAATTGAATCATGAATCATGAATTGAATCATGAATCATGAATTGTGAATCGAATCATGAATCATTAATTGAATCATGAATCATAAATTGAATCATGAATTGAATCATGAATTATTAAATGAATCATGAATAATAAATTGAATCATGAATCAGGAACCATGAACTGAATCATGAATTGCATCATGAATCATTAATCGAATCATGACTCATGAATCATAAATTGAATCATGACTCACGAATCATGAATTGAATCATGACTCACGAATCATGAATTGAATCATGAATTGAATCATGAATTCTGAATTGAATCATGAATTGAATCATGAAACATGAATCGAATCATGAATCATGAATTGAATCATGAATCATAAATCATGAATTGAATCATGAATCTTGAATCATGATGTGAATCATGAATCATGAATTGAATCATTAATCGAATCATGAATCAATAATCGAATCATGAATTGAATCATGAATCATGAACTGAATCATGAACTGAATCATGAATCGAAACTTAAATCATAAATCATGAATTGAATCATGAATCATGAATTGAATCATGAATAATGAATTGAATCATGAATTGAATTATGAATCGAATCATGATTTATGAATCGAATCATGATTCATTAATCGAATCATGAATCATGAGTTGAATCATGAATCATGATTCATGAATCGAATCATGAATCATGAGTCGAATCATGAATCATGAATTGAATCATGAATCATGAATTGAATCATGAATCATGAATTGAATCATGAATCATGAATTGAATCATGACTCACGAATCATGAATTGAATCATGACTCACGAATCATGAATTGAATCATGACTCACGAATCATGAATTGAATCATGAATTGAATCATGAATTCTGAATTGAATCATGAATTGAATCATGAATTGAATCATGAATCGAATCTTGAATCATGATGTGAATCATGAATCATGAATTGAATCATGAATCGAATCATGAATCAATAATCGAATCATGAATTGAATCATGAACTGAATCATGAATTGAATCATGAATTGAATCATGAACTGAATCATGAATTGAAACTTAAATCATGAATCATGAATTAAATCATGAATCATGAATTGAATCATGAATCATGAATTAAATCATGAATCATGAATTGAATCATGAATAATGAATTGAATCATGAATAATGAATTGAATCATGAATCATGAATTGAATCATGAATCATGAATTGAATCATGAATCATGAATTGAATCATGAATCATGAATTGAATCATGAATCATGAATCATGAATTGAATCATGAATCTAATCATGAATCATTAGTCAAATCATGAATTATGAATCATAAATTGAATCATGAATCATTAATCGAATCATGAATCATGAATTGAATCATGAATTAAATCATGAATCATGAATCATTAATCGAATCATGAATTGAATCATGAATCATAAATTAAATCATGAATCATGAATCATGAATTGAATCATGAATCGCATCATGAATCATGAATTGAATCATGAATCATGAATTGAATCATGAATCATGAATTGAATCATGAATTAAATCATGAATCATGAATTGAATCATGAATCATGAATTGAATCTTGAATCACGAATCGAATCATGAATAATAAATTGAATCATGAATAATGAATTGAATCATGATTTGAATCATGAATCATGAATTGAATCATAAATCATTAAATCATGAATCATGAATTGAATCATAAATTATGAATCAATACATGAATCATAAATTAAATCATGAATCATGAATTGAATCATGAATTGAATCATGAATTGAATCATGAATCATGAATTGAATCATGAATCATGAATTGAATCATGAATCATGAATTGAATCATGAATCATGAATTGAATCATGAATCATGAATTGTGAATCGAATCATGAATCATTAATTGAATCATGAATCATAAATTGAATCATGAATTGAATCATGAATTATTAAATGAATCATGAATAATAAATTGAATCATGAATCAGGAACCATGAACTGAATCATGAATTGCATCATGAATCATTAATCGAATCATGACTCATGAATCATAAATTGAATCATGACTCACGAATCATGAATTGAATCATGACTCACGAATCATGAATTGAATCATGAATTGAATCATGAATTCTGAATTGAATCATGAATTGAATCATGAAACATGAATCGAATCATGAATCATGAATTGAATCATGAATCATAAATCATGAATTGAATCATGAATCTTGAATCATGATGTGAATCATGAATCATGAATTGAATCATTAATCGAATCATGAATCAATAATCGAATCATGAATTGAATCATGAATCATGAACTGAATCATGAACTGAATCATGAATCGAAACTTAAATCATGAATCATGAATTGAATCATGAATAATGAATTGAATCATGAATAATGAATTGAATCATGAATTGAATTATGAATCGAATCATGATTCATTAATCGAATCATGAATCATGAGTTGAATCATGAATCATGATTCATGAATCGAATCATGAATCATGAGTCGAATCATGAATCATGAATTGAATCATGAATCATGAATTGAATCATGAATCATGAATTGAATCACGAATCATGAATTGAATCATGAATCATGAATTGAATCATGAATTGAATCATGAATCATGAATTTAATCATGAATCATTAATCGAATCATGAATCATGAATTGAATCATGAATTAAATCATGAATCATGAATCATTAATCGAATCATGAATTGAATCATGAATCATAAATTAAATCATGAATCATGAATCATGAATTGAATCATGAATCGCATCATGAATCATGAATTGAATCATGAATCATGAATTGAATCATGAATCATGAATTGAATCATGAATTAAATCATGAATCATGAATTGAATCATGAATCATGAATTGAATCTTGAATCACGAATCGAATCATGAATAATAAATTGAATCATGAATAATGAATTGAATCATGATTTGAATCATGAATCATGAATTGAATCATAAATCATTAAATCATGAATCATGAATTGAATCATAAATTATGAATCAATACATGAATCATAAATTGAATCATGAATCATGAATTAAATCATGAATCATGAATAATGAATTGAATCATTAACCATGAATCGAATCATGAATCATTAGTCGAATCATTAATCATGAATCATGAATTGAATCATGAATCATTAGTCGAATCATGAATCATGAATCATAAATTGAATCATGAATCATTAGTCGAATCATGAATCATGAGTCATAAATTGAATCATGAATCATTAATCGAATCATGAATCATGAATTGAATCATGAAATGAATCATGAATCACAAATCATGAATTGAATCATGATTCAAATCATGAACCATGAATCAAATCATGAATTGAATCATGAATTGAATCATGAATTGAATCATGAATCGAATCATATCTCGAATCATGAACCATGAATTGAATCATGAATCATGAATTAAATCATGAATCATGAGTCGAATCATGAATCATAAATCATGAATTGAATCATGAATCTTGAATCGAATCATGAATCATGAATTGAATCATGAATTGAATCATGAATTGAATCATGAATTGAATCATGAATTGAATCATGAATCATGAATAGAATAATGAATGATGAATTGAATCATGAATCATAAATCATGAATTGAATCATGAATTGAATCATGAATCGAATCATGAATCATGAATCGAATCATGAATCGAATCATGAATTGAATCATGAATCATGAATTGAATCATGAATCATGAATAGAATCATGAATGATGAATCATGAATCATGAATCGAATCATGAATCGAATCATGAATTGAATCATAAATCATAAATAGAATCATGAATCACAAATCATGAATTTAATCATAAATTGAATCATGAATCAAGAATCGAATCATGAATCGAATCATGAATTATGTATCGAATCATGAATCGAATCATGAATCGAATCATGAACCGAATCATGAACCGAATCATGAACCGAATCATGAACCGAATCATGAACCGAATCATGAATTGAATCATGAATCATGAATTGAATCATGAATCATGAATTATGTATCGAATCATGAATCGAATCATGAACCGAATCATGAATCGAATCATGAATCGAATCATGAATCGAATCATGAATTATGTATTGATTCATGAAACGAATCATGAATCATAAATCAAATCATGAATCATGAATCATAAATCAAAACATGAATCATGAATCATAAATCAAATCATGAATCATAAATCAAATCATGAATCGAATCGAATCATGAATCATGATTTGAATCATGAATTGAATCATGAATTGAATCATGAATCATAACATGAATTATGAATCATGAATTGAATCATTTATCATGAATCATGAATTGAATCATGAATTCAATCATGAATCATAAATCGAATCATGAATCATAATTTGAATCATGAATTCAATCATGAATTGAATCATGAATCATGAATTGAATCATGAATCATGAATTGAATCATGAATCATTATTTGAATCATGAATCATGAATTGAATCATGAATCGAATCATGAGTCATGAATTGAATCATGAATCATTAATCATGAATATAATCATGAATCGAATCATGAATCGAATCATGAATTGAATCATGAATTGAATCATGAATTGAATCATGAATATTGAATCATGAATCGAATCATGAATAATGAATTGAATCATGAATTGAATCATGAATCGAATCATGATTAATGAATTGAATCATGAATCATTAATCATGAATTGAATCATGAATCATTAATCATGAATTGAATCATGAATTGAATCATGAATTGAATCATGAATCATTAATCATGAATTGAATCATGAATTGAATCATGAATTGAATCATGAATCATGAATTGAATCATGAATTGAATCATGAATCATAAATTGAATTATGAATCATGAATCGAATCATGAATCATGAATTGAATCATGAATCACAAATCATGAATTGAACCATGAATCATGAAGGACCACATTTCACCAATTTTCCTAATACCCCCCAAAGGACCAAATTTCACCAAATTTTACAATACCCCCCCCCCAAAGGACCAAATTTCACCAATTTTCACAATACCCCCCAAAGGACCAAATTTCACCAATTTTTTGCAATACCCCCAAAGGACCAATTTTTTTCAATTTAACAATACACCCCCAAAGGACCAAATTTTACCAATTTTCACAATACCCCCTCCTAAAGGACCAATTTTCACTATCCCCCCCAAAGGACTAAATTTCACCAATTTTCACAATACCTTCCAAAGGACCAAATTTCACTAATTTTCACAATACCCCCCCAAAGGACTAAATTTCACCAATTTTCACAATACCCCTCCAAAGAACCACATTTAACCAATTTTTAGCCCGATCGTGAAGTACAAGGTGGAATAGACAGGATACTGTATGATGTGATAGTGAGAAACAGGGTGGAATAGACAGGATACTGTATGATGTGATAGTGAGGAACATGGTGGAATAGACATGATACTGTATGATGTGATAGTGAGGAACAAGGTGGAATAGACAGGATACTGTATGATGTGATAGTGAGGAACATGGTGGAATAGACAGGATACTGTATGATGTGATAGTGAAGTACAGGGTGGAATAGACAGGATACTGTATGATGTGATAGTGAGGAACATGGTGGAATAGACAGGATACTGTATGATGTGATAGTGAGGAACATGGTGGAATAGACAGGATACTGTATGATGTGATAGTGAGGAACAGGGTGGAATAGACAGGATACTGTATGATGTGATAGTGAGGAACAGGGTGGAATAGACAGGATACTGTATGATGTGATAGTGAGGAACAGGGTGGAATAGACAGGATACTGTATGATGTGATAGTGAGGAACAGGGTGGAATAGACAGGATACTGTATGATGTGATAGTGAGGAACATGGTGGAATAGACAGGATACTGTATGATGTGATAGTGAAGTAAAGGGTGGAATAGACAGGATACTGTATGATGTGATAGTGAGGAACAGGGTGGAATAGACAGGATACTGTATGATGTGATAGTGAGGAACAGGGTGGAATAGACAGGATACTGTATGATGTGATAGTGAGGAACATGGTGGAATAGACAGGATACTGTATGATGTGATAGTGAGGAACAGGGTGGAATAGACAGGATACTGTATGATGTGATAGTGAAGTACAAGGTGGAATAGACAGGATACTGTATGATGTGATAGTGAGGAACAAGGTGGAATAGACAGGATACTGTATGATGTGATAGTGAGGAACATGGTGGAATAGACAGGATACTGTATGATGTGATAGTGAAGTACAGGGTGGAATAGACAGGATACTGTATGATGTGATATTGAGGAACATGGTGGAATAGACATGATACTGTATGATGTGATAGTGAGGAACAAGGTGGAATAGACAGGATACTGTATGATGTGATAGTGAGGAACAGGGTGGAATAGAGAGGATACTGTATGATGTGATAGTGAAGTAAAGGGTGGAATAGACAGGATACTGTATGATGTGATAGTGAAGTAAAGGGTGGAATAGACAGGATACTGTATGATGTGATAGTGAGGAACAAGGTGGAATAGACAGGATACTGTATGATGTGATAGTGAGGAACAGGGTGGAATAGAGAGGATACTGTATGATGTGATAGTGAAGTAAAGGGTGGAATAGACAGGATACTGTATGATGTGATAGTGAAGTAAAGGGTGGAATAGACAGGATACTGTATGATGTGAAAGTGAGGAACAAGGTGGAATAGACAGGATACTGTATGATGTGATAGTGAGGAACAGGGTGGAATAGACAGGATACTGTATGATGTGATAGTGAAGTACAGGGTGGAATAGACAGGATACTGTATGATGTGATAGTGAGGAACAAGGTGGAATAGACAGGATACTGTATGATGTGATAGTGAGGAACAAGGTGGAATAGACAGGATACTGTATGATGTGATAGTGAGGAACATGGTGGAATAGACATGATACTGTATGATGTGATAGTGAGGAACACGGTGGAATAGACAGGATACTGTATGATGTGATAGTGAGGAACAAGGTGGAATAGACAGGATACTGTATTTAGGATACTTCCCAGGTCAGAAAAATGAAAACCACAAATCAAGAAAAGAGGAACTGAATACATGACGAGATCACTTACTCCTACCTCGGGGATGTTATTCCCTGCACACAGTACCCGTTATACCATCCCCATCTCTAGGATCTGTGTCACATAATGACCCAACTGTTACTATGTGTCTGGTTGTCTCACAGTTTTAGCATCATGTTCTCATCAGATTGAACAGTAACTGATGATAATATAAATATTTTTATATCCACTAATGTCTGCATGGCCATTGCCTGAACTGTGTGACTTACTGATTCACATGTTACATATATGACAGATGTGCTGTTATACATAATATCCAGATATTTACTTACTGTTCATTAACCAAACTTGCACTAGATTGATGGATCATCGCACAACTGTTTGCTATGAGTTATAGTACATTTGTGGTTGTCACGAACATACTAAGCAAATAACAAATAACTAACAGGTTGTAGACCTTCTGAATCGCCTCAAACATCGCTCACACCCCCACACAGTTCAGGTTTGCCACCACCTATTGAATACAGGCAATAGGACCCCAATACACTGTCCCACACTGACACACAAGGCTTCTAGCTGCTCATAGACTAGCGAGGCCCACACCAGCAAGCAAAGGGTTAACGTTTCACACCTCCAGACTGTTAACAAATGTAAATGTAAACACACACTAAGCTTGTTAATCAAATGTATCAACAAATCACACACTGACATTCAAAGTGTTAACTTGGTCGAGCTATATTCTTCTTAACAGGCTAATGGATTCGTTAGCGTTTCAAGGACGCAACATATTAAATTAGAGATTTAATATACAAATGTACAGGGCATACAGATATAAAAAAATAATGAACAACAATTAATAGATTGACATAACAAGCAAAACAGTTTAAAATAAATCGGGTTACACTCAGAGTAGCACTTACGTGAATTGCTTTTTCTGGTCAAGGGAAATTAGCTTTCAAGATGGACAGCTTATCAATGTGAATTGATTTCCCAAAAAGTCTGACAATTTGCTGTACCTGGTCTCAGCCTTTTAAAGACACTTCCCCACCTCTTTATAGCCACAGGAGGTTGTGGCCTGTGACACTTTTTTGAATCACCATTTGCATGTTGCTTGATTTACTACCCAATTCTACTATATGACCTGACTTTTCTGTAGAGTGTCACACAGATCCAATTTTATCATTAATAAATCCCCTATGAATCTGTCCATCTTTTGATACGAAGCATGCCCTAATAAAGTGTATTCACAGAGCTCACACTCACACACTCAGTTCCTTTACTTCTCTGTGGGGCAGAATTCTTAACTTGACATATGAGCTGCCCTTCATCATGCTATGTGGTTGATCACTACTTTTATTGATTTTAAGTGGCATATTTTAAACTGAATTCTTTTGTCTATATCACATATAACCTACATCGGCACATGGCCTCTTTGAGCCAGACAACATGCTGTGTGGTTCCTAAAAGTCTATTCAGGTGTCACAACTCCATTCCAGGCTAGGCTATATCTCACAGCAGGAGAAGCTGCCACAGATAACACTCCTATCTTCTCACACTGGAATGTGCAAATACGCATTCAACAGACTTTGTCTTCACATTTTACACTTTAGTAGCTGAACTTATCAATGGATTTATTTGATATATCATATTTACACTGTAGTTATGATTAATCCCTTATTCCCCATAATTATGTGATGGGTTAACTCTTATAAATAACTAAGTTCTCTATGTTCATGACAGCGCTGTTAGTACAATATAATTAATGAATCCTGGACTCGCCCTGTATGTATGTATGTATGTATGTATGTATGTATGTATGTATGTATGCATGCATGCATGTATGCATGCATGTATGCATGCATGCATGCATGTATGCATGCATGCATGTATGCATGCATGTATGCATGTATAGCATAATAGTATAGAGGGCTACTAAAGTCTTACTATTTATGGCTCTGTGCAGGTGACATGTCTGTATGACCATTATATCTTAGTAATGATGAAGTATTGTCTTCCCCATCTCTATTTAGAGGACACAGAGAAGTTCTATCAGCTTCTACATCAATATGAAGATTCAGCACTGAGGATGATATATGAATATTATAAAGATGATCTTATCTACATTCTGGAGTCAATGAACACTCACCGTTCTCTCATTGAGCTAAAATCATGTACTAATCTCAAGCTAGGAGGTATGGGAACTCTTCTATACATTAAACATTAACATTAAATGTTACTATTTAGAGCGCTTTCAGATTGTAGCTCCAAACCAATTTTGTGAAAGTAAAGCGATAATCTCAATACTGCAATTTAAGTTTGTGTAAAGGATACTTCAACGCAGATGAATACAAAAACTAAATAAATAAATATAGTCTATACTGTAAAAACTATGTGCTCTAGCATTCCAGAATTTACAAAATTTGCACTCCCATTTGTTAGGTGAGGAAAGTACCTTTGATATAAAATGTCAGTGAAGAACTGTTACGTTCACAAGAGTTCTCTCAGTTAGGATTAGCACAGGCCTAGCAGGGAGCGGAGTCTAACACCAGGGGGTAAATGTATCAAGGTGCGATTTTACAAATCAAGCAATTTTCTTGAGAGAGTTGAAACCCGCAGATGTATGAAGCTGAGATTTCATGTAAAATTGCAGAGTTGTGTTTCTGTCAAAATCGCTATTTACAAAATCGCCAGAGATCAAACTCCCGACTGTTTGTCACTCCGGCTATACAAGTATCAAATGTATGAAGCTGCGATTTAGCAAACTCTCCTGAGTTTGCTTTAAAACATGCCAGATACAACACGCTGCTTGCTAGCAGCAAGTTCTGTAAACACATCATTGTTACATTGTCTTTCTATACAGCCGGAGGTCCGGTGGCTGTCAAAATTGTAAAAAATAGATAAAAAAAAAAAAAAAGTGTGGGGTCCCCCCTCTATTCACTATTAACCCTAGTGGTGCCAGTCTACTGCTGGTTACATGAAAATCTGGGAAAAATTTTGCGTGGGGTCCCCCTGATTTTCACTTATCCAGCACGAGGCAAACCAGCCGGTGTGGGTGGCACTATAGCAGGGGGACACGTAGCAGGGGTCCGCCTGCCATAATGACTAACCAGCCCCAGGCTGTTCAGAGCAGGGCTGGATTCCCTAGAGAGTGGGGTCTGCTGAGAAAAACGAGCAGGCACCCCCTCTAGGTGTAGGGTAATAAACTGCGGTAAAAGTTGAAAAAAATAAACATTTTGTCCGTAGGGCATGTCACATGGAGCCTTGTTGCAGATACGTACCTCACAGGAGAATACAAAATCACAAATGTCTTGTAAAAATATATTACAAACACCTGTAATTTCTGCAAATGTGGCGGATGGCTTAAACATACATTTGCAAATGTGTGCAACAAAGACTTTTGCATTTTTATCTACAGTAGAAATGGCAGATCTGTTGCTGGCTATAGCAGTGTGCTGGGGGAAAAAATGTTGTGTGTATGCTCCATGCAGGATAACCCCACCCTTTCAAGCACCTGTTATGGCCTATAAATTGATTTGAGCAGCTTCCACTTTTGTAATTTCTGCAAATGACAACATTGGTATAATCAGAAAGGTGCTAAATCTCTGTGGGAATAAATCGGTTAAATAACAATGACATATAATGTTCTCTTATAATTTGTTGTTGTGTCAATTATTGATTAAGTAACTAGTTTGTTTCTTCATAAAGTGTCTATAAAGTGATATCTGTGATCCTGTTTTCCTTCTAGTGCTATTTGTCACTGAGAGAAGACCGTGGTGACTCTGTATTTGCTGAGATGTTGGTACGAGATATTTTGGAAGCAGGAAGCTGTGATAGGATTCTGGAAATGTCTCTATGGTGTAAAGTATGATCACCCACATCCTAATTTACTGGCAGTACTGGATGAAATGAGTCACAGAGGTAGGTTCTGTATATATAATAAACATATATAGTGTAATAAATAGAACTTGTGTTACTAAGTGCAATATTTCAAATGTCCTCCTTCCCTTCACTGTATTTGTATATTTGCTGAATTTGTAATCTATGGGGGGAATTCAATTGGCCGCGTTACTGTTAAAAGTAACGCAGCCTGCGCATTATTACCGTTATTATGGTAATAGTGTGCGTAATTACCGTTATCACGGTAGTTCTAACTTTTTGCTCGCAGCTCCCTGCCTAGTTAAAGCTCTTAGCGAAACGCGTGTCGGTGGACGCTGCGTTCACTGCCTTTGAGTCAGATGTTATTTTACTTCTTCGAATTACCTTGACTATAAAACATATGTATAATATTAATCTGAGTCTAATAAGAGTCGTCTTAGGCATCAATAGGAGGTATTGCCGTTTATCCTTCGCCGTTTCTATACACCATTATATTGAAATAGCAGGTTCTGTTCCTTTTGCAGACATGGCAATTAACATTATCCTTTCAATAGATTATTGATATAATCAGGACTAGTAAAGGAAATTGAAGGAACCAGTAGGGATATAAATAATCAGAGGGTTTACATCTATTAAATCTACTTATCTAAAGCTCATATTTAGAAAATAAAGAGGATATAAATTTTTATGATATAATTATAGAGCAGTAACGTGGCTGGACAGTTAATACTGTCTATTTTACCAGATTTATTTATTTTGGAATTCCTTCATTATGCACATTTTAATATTTCGCTAATAGTAGTTTTTCTACCAATAATAAAGATTAAAATAAGGTTTTTCAGTAGAATTGTTTGTCATTTTAAATAGCCTAAATAAAGATTATAATTTTATATGTCTATTTATCCATTTAAGTGCCCCATATTATCACTTTCCTTCTCTCTTTTTTGCCGATTATTAAAAAAAAAAAAAGAGTAAATCTTCTCCGGGACAAACCATGTTACAATGCAAGGGGTGCCAATTAGTTTATTATTTTGCACAGAAGGAGAATACTTCCTGCTTTTTCATGTAGCACACTAATACTTGATAGCTTTATTTTTACACTGAAATGTAAAATTATTCTAAGACATGCCCTACTCCAACAATAAATCTGTCCCCACATTTTACATTTACCTCACCCTCCAATGCAACATGGTTTTGCCCAGGTGCAAAGTTACTCAATTTTTATGCTCTCCTTAGTGACTCAGGCTCTATGTCTTTAACTTTTAACATTTGGCTACATTATTAAAATCAGTTGTTTCACTCAAATCTCACACACACAACAAAACTTAGGAATGCGCGTTCACAAGATGAACGTTATTTAAAAATAACAGTTTCTGCAGAAACACACACATTAACAACAATATTTTTCTGAGGTTCTTTTACCTTTCTGCAACCACCCTTCATCATCATCATCATCATCATCTATTTATATAGCGCCACTGTTGTACAGAGAGCTCATTAACATCAGTCCCTGCCCCATTGGAGAGACTAGGGTCAATTTTGATAGCAGTATATTTTTGGAATGTGGGAGGAAACCGGAGCACCTGGAGGAAACCCACGCAAACACAAGGAGAACATATAAACTCCACACAGATAAGGCCATGGTCGGGAATTGAACTCATGACCCCAGCGGTGTGAGGCAGAAGGGCTAACAACTTAGCCACAGTGCTGCCCTTATTTCTCTTCACTTACTGCTTTGATACACTAAGGAGCTCAGATATAAAACACATCTAATACTCACAGGTGTAGAGGAGTGTAGAGGATCTCATCAATATCTCCCCCTTGTTGAAGTAGTCATGAAGAGAGTAGGGTGTGGTGTATGAGGCCCGTAGGATGAATGTCCCCACCTTATATAAAGTAAAGCAAGAAAGGAGTAACTTTGCTCCTGGACAAACCATGTCAAAATGCAAGGGGTGTAAATTAGTTTATTATTTTGAACATAAGATAAATACTGGCTGTTTTTTCATGTACCACACAAATACTTGATAGCTTATTTGCACACTGAAATATAGAGTTGATCTAGGACATATCCTACTCAAATTATAAATCTGTCCTCACGTTTTAAATTTACTTCCCCCTCCAATGCAACATGGTTTTGCCTTACTTACTTTTGCTTAACTTTCCTTAATGAATCAGGCCCAATGTGTTTTTATGGTCTACATTACTTAGATACACATGTTCTGTGCTAGCCAGTGGCATTTAAACTACAAACATGTGACACATAGCAAAGTATTAAATACATATTGTCAAGTCCATAATGAGTACAAGCCGTATTATTTGCGGGTGGTCATGGGCAGTTACAAATTATGGATGATAAAGTCAGTCACTAGCAATAGGGACCTGCTTGTGATTGGCAGTTTGCAATGCTGAGAATGATAGGTGCTTTCTTCTTTGCATGTGCATATATTATGCTCGTGTGCAAAGGTATTTATTTTGTTATGCATGTGAGATGGGGAGTTGTTTCTCCTGTATTTCAGAGGTTTTTGATGTTTTATTGATGCCTAACAGCAATATGTATTTTGCAAACAAAACAAATGGTTATAAACATGGACGCAAGTGTTTATGACCTATGCCTGCCGTAAACTAGGCATATTTGCTACTGTGGCTACCTCCATGTATCTCATCATCATCATCATGACTTTATATAGCGCCAACATATTCCGTAGTTCTAGGCCCTGCTCGCAAGCTTACAATATCTTGCAATAGTTGCAGCTGTACATATACCTGCAATGGTATTTTTTTGTGAAATTTGTGCCTGTGATTTAGGTAACAATTGCGGCCCCTCTGCCACAGAGTTTATAGTATAAAACTATGCTCCGTTATTCAGTGGAAAGACTCAATGGAAATTTAGTGTACAGTACCTATTATAGGACAACTCCTATCTGCAGTGAAGAATAAAGATAGCCATTTCCTTGTAGCGCACCTCTTCCTGGTAAATACTTCTGTGCTTACTGGGGTAGGTGGGACTTGATGAAGTGATTGGTTTCATATCCCTGCTCACCCTGGAATTGCCTGCTCTCTCTGGAGTCCAGGAGGTCTCCTCCTAATTCGGGAGCCTCCAGGAGATTCAGGGAGTGTAGCAAAAATGCTTTTTAACACTTATTTTTAGAGATGAGCGGGCTCGGATATCTGAAATCCGAGCCCACCCGAACGTTGCCGATCCGAGCCGGATCCAAGACAGATCCGGGTATTCTCGCCAATTGCAAAACTGAAACCGAGGCTCTGAGTCATAATCCCGGTGTCGGATCTCGCGATACTCGTATTCTATAAATTCCCCGCTAGCCGCCGCCATCTTCACTCGGGCATTGATCAGGGTAGAGGGAGGTTGTGTTAGGTGGTCCTCTGTCCTGCTATATCTCGTGCTGTGCTGTGCTGTGTCCTGTGCTCTGTCCTTCTAAGGGCATTGTTATTTCCCCATTATTCCCAAGTTAAAAAAAAATTAAAAAAAAATATCCAAAAACAATCCTGCAGTATAAGTCCATTGGTACTGCTATATTACAAAGTTCACTGATTCAGCAGTATAAGTCCAGTGGTACTGCAATATTACAAAGTTCACTGATTCAGCAGTATAAGTCCAGTGGTACTCTCCTGTGCCGCATATAATTTTTAAAGGCTTTGCCGAGTGTGTGTGGCTTAGGGGTACGCTCTCTTGTGCTACATATAATGGAAAACAAAAATTTGCAGGATAAAGCTGCGAGGAAAAAGCTCAGTTTTCCTAAAAGAGCCGCTGGCGGGGATGCTGATAACATCTGGTCCGGACTGAAGGACCTGCCAACCATTGCAGACATGTCTACTGTTGCTGCATTGGATGCTGTCACAATAGAAAAAATAGTGGAGGATTATTTTGCTGACACCATCCAAATAGACATGTCAGACAGTCCATATTGTTACTGGCAGGAAAAAAAGGCAGTTTGGAAGCCCCTGTACAAACTGGCTCTATTTTACCTGAGTTGTCCCCCCTCCAGTGTGTACTCGGAAAGAGTTTTTAGTGCAGCGGGGAACCTGGTCAGTGAGAGGCGAAGGAGGTTGCTTCCTCAGAACGTTGAAAAAATGATGTTCATAAAAATGAATGATCAATTCCTCAATCAAGTACAGCACTGCCCTCCAGATAGTACAGAGGGACCTGTGGTTGTGGAGTCCAGCGGGGACGAATTGATAATGTATGAGGAGGAGGAAGTACACACTGTAGGGGGAGAGGAATCAGAGGTTGAGGATGAGGACGACATCTTGCCTCAGTAGAGCCTGTTTAGTTTGTACAGGGAGAGATGAATAGCTTTTTTGGTGTGGGGGCCCAAACAAACCAATCATTTCAGCCACAGTTGTTTGGTAGGCCCTGTCGCTGAAATGATTGGTTTGTTAAAATGTGCATGTCCTATTTCAACAACATAAGGGTGGGTGGGAGGGCCCAAGGACAATTCCATCTTGCAACTCTTTTTTTGGCATTATGTGGCCATTCAACAGTCGTTTGCCATGAGCACAAAGTAAAACAAAATTAAAACAAATTCAACTAATTAAACCAAAAGTAAAATGCCCTGTCATAATCAAAAACAAGAGGTATTGACATGCTAGAACTACTGTAGTGTTTATAACTTATAAAAATTACACTTGAAAGCTTGAGCCTTTAAATGAAAAAGTCACTCTTCATTGCACGAATATTTGCAACAGGGACAGTTTTTTTGTTACCAAAGTCAACAAATAACACTTCGACGCTGCCAGTCTTTCACATACTTGATGGGAACTCATTGATGAATGCTCTGTACCATGGTCGTCTAAAACAAGAGTTATTGACGTGCTATAACTACTGTAGTTTTTATAAATTATAAACACTACACTTGAAAGTTGGAGGAGGTATTGTGGCCCCGGTACCAAATTGGGTACCGGGGCCACTCCACTATGCAGTCCAGATAGAGGAGTATCAGATATTAAACAAAGTTGACTGTTGCTGCCAAATCATAAATTAATAAAAATGACCTGTCATTGTCAAAAACAAGAGGTATTGACACGCTCGAACAACACCCTGTATATGCTGCAGAGGATGTAGGAGCAGGCAGCTGTGCAGTGGAATTCAGACCATTTGAAGGCAGAGGTATTGTGGCCCCGGTACCAAATTGGGTACCGGGACCACTGCACTATGCAGTCCAGAAAGCTACCTCGGTGAAACGTTTTGGACTAAAAACAATATTGTGAGGTGTGAGGTGTTCAGAATAGACTGGGAAATAGTGGAAATGATTGTTATTGAATGTTATTGAGGTTAATAATAGCGTAGGAGTGAAAATAAACCCAAAAACTTGATTTTAACACTTTTTATGTTTTTTTCAAAATAAATCCGAATCCAAAACCTTAAATCTGAACCAAAACCTTTTATCAGGTGTTTTGCGAAACAAATCCGAACCCAAAACCTCAAGCAAATCCTAATCCAAAACACGAGACACGAGACACCAAAAGTGGCCGGTGCACATCCCTACTTATTTTGTTGCATTGACCTCTGTCTTCACTAAAATAGTCACATGATGGACAAGTGACAGATCAGTACTATGTGCTGCTACAAACATTATGATGATCTGAGTGGCTTCTAAATTATGTATCAAATGGAAGACCTCAGTCAGATTAATTTTAAAATTGTTAAACAATTGTTGTGTATGTGTATATATATATATATATATACACACATATACATACACACACACACACACACACACACACACACCAATATATGGTAATATGAGGTGTTTCTTGCATTTAGGTGACACTCTGGTGGAGAAGATACTGTTGGATGAACATGGACACAACCTGACTCCAGGACTCAAAGGTAAAGAAATCTTATGTTCAATATGGTGAAATACTCCAACCCTGATATATTTGGATGATGGTTTGATCTTTTATGAATTATCAGTTATGTTGTGAACACTGGGCCATAATACATTTTTTAGCTGATTTTTGGAAAAAGAAAAGAACCAATGAAAATGCAGAAATGTATCACATTCAGTAGGTTCCATGACTGACAGTTCTTCATCACCTACATTGTACCTATTGTAGGTACACAACACATCTAACACATATTATCTAAGACAGTGATAGGCTACAATAAGTAGCTGGAGGGCCGGAGGATTGGCCCTTCAGCCTTCAAAAAGGCCACACAGTGAAAGGAGGGAGCGCACAGTGCTCCAGGTATGCCGTGTGATCTTCCTGTACTGTGCAGAGGAGGTCACGTGAAGCGGAAGTCGGCTCCCCCGATTTAATCAGATCAGGAGGAGCCGGCTGGGGGGGACAGAAGCCAAAGGCTTATTTAAATTACATTACTTTGCTTACAAACACAGTGGGATTTTTTTTACATTATAAAAATCACCTTTTATTACCATCTAATTTAAGGGGTTGTCCGTTGTCAAATGATTTTGATTTTTTGGCTTTTACATCGCATCTTCCAGCGTCATTTACTAAAACATTACTGCTTCATTAACAAGATCTTTTAAGCTGTATCAATACATTTAGTAGAAGATGTCGGGGGGTCAAATAAAGTAATCTGAAGGTGGACAGCTCCATTATTATATAGACGAGACAGAAACACACATTGATGAATAGTTACAGGGAAGATACTCTATAGAAACAAAGGTGGTCAGCAACCCTGAAAACACAATAGAAGTATTACTGGGTAGAGGGACATGAGAGGATCATTTGTGTTATAGCTGATAGAAGAAAGAAGGTTCATTACACAACCCTAAAAATGGGTCTCATAATAAAACTGGTTTATAATAAAACCATTTAATGATGAATAGCTTTTAAAATAATTATGGAAATTATGTTCCTTCAAAGTGATAGAGAAATTTGAATAAAGAAAGAAATATACTTCATGAATTAGGAGCTTTATTATTATGTTATTTCTTTTATTTATATTCCACTTTGTATCATTTTAGATATTCAGAAAACGCACAAGCAACATCTTCTGGAGAGAACTCAGAATCTAGTGGAGCACAGACCCCCGAGAACTACCCAGGAACAGCAAAGTTTCTACATTACTGAGCGTTATGTGAACATGATTGTTGTCTCCACCGAGCATTTCAGACAGCGATCTCAGCATGAGCTCATAGAGACTGGGAGAAAGCATGAGGATATAATGAGAAGGGAACGGTTTATGTTGGACCATATATCCATTAACAAGCTATTCCGCTGGTCCTGCCAAAAACACTGTGTGCCAAATATAGTGATGGTGAGCGGGGTACCAGGAATAGGGAAGGACACACTGATGCAGAAGTTTGTCTATGACTGGGCGACTGGAAAACTCTACCAGAGATTTGCTTTTGTCTTATTCTTCAAATTCCGGGAACTCAACAGACTGGATGAGGTCAGCTTGGAGGGGATGATCCTTCAACAATATCCACATCTACAGGGTCAGCTTCAAAACATCTTACAGGATACAGAAAAACTGCTCTTTATATTTGATGGTTTAGATGAAAGTAATCACCAAATAGATTTTACACCAAGTCAGTTGTATCATAATACACAATGGACAGAAAGCACCAGGTTGATTGTGGTTAGTTTGTTCAAACAGTCTCTTCTGAAAGGTTGTTCTGTGTTAGTGACCAGTCGCCCAACTAAACTGGCATCAATTGGCATATATAGTTTTCGACAAGTTTTAGAGATCATGGGATTCTCCCCCAAAGAAATACAGAAATACTTTGAAATGTTTTTTCAAAATAAAGACTTGTCAGAGAAGGCGTTTCATCATGTGAGAGAGAATGACACATTATACACCTTCTGTTACATCCCATCGTACTGCTGGATCATCTGTACAGTATTATCAATGTGCTTCAAAGCCCAACCAACAACCACTGATCAGCTGATGTCATCATTGCCCAAAACAGGGACACAACTCTTTGTGACTTTTGTCAACAACATTCTGTCCAATCACAGCCAGGATATCCGTGGTGCCCGGGAACTGATGACATCTATTGGGTGGATGGCAGAACATGGGGTAATGAATCACCTCATTGTATTTGAAGAAAGAAATCTGCAATCATTCAATGTAGACACTTCCTCACATCTCAGGTCAAGTTTTCTGATGGAATCTGATCAATCTCCTAATGTGACCTTCTCCTTCTTACATCTCACCCTCCAGGAGTTTCTGGCTGCTCTGGTCCATTATCTGGACTATTCTCCTGAGAAGTTGCGGAGAGCACTTGATAAAGCTAAATCTTATACAGATGGACGAGGTGAAATATTTCTACGCTTTCTCTGTGGTTTTTTGGACAGTTCTACCAGATCCATTTCCAAATATTTAGGAGACTTTTCTATTAAAGCTTTTAAAGATGTAACCAATTGGCTACAGAAATCTCTTGCTGATGTCCAGGAGGACCTAAATGTTGATATAGGGAAATGGCGAAATATATTTGTTTACCTGTTTAAGTCCCAGAATAGGATTCTAGTAGAAGAATGTTTGGGAACACATAGAAGTTTTATATTGAGCAAATTCCATAATCTAACACCTGTGGACTGCTCAGTGTTGGCTTTTGTCTTCAAATTCTGTAGAGAGACAGAAACACTTGATGTACAACAGTGTAAGATTCAGACTGAGGGCTGGGAGAGATTGGCACCAGTTCTACACACGTTTAAGTGAATCAAGTAAGATTTTATGAGTTATAAATGTGAAGGAAGCAATGTGCTTGTTGTTATTAACTGAGAATTATTTTTTACAGTACAAATATGTTTCCATCTAAAAGCAAATTGCACAAATTATGCTATTATATCATTTTAAATACACAACTCAGTTAACTATAATATACAGAAAGTATCTATCAAACTAAAGAAAAGACAAGTTAATATGTGATACAAGATGTATTGAAAGCAGATGCATCTGCACAGGGGTGATTCCTGAATTAAATAAGTAATAACATCCTATCATGCGCAATGTCATGTAGGGTAGGTCCAATTAATTGCTCAATTTCTTGTCTACTGACTCAGTGACTATGAGAGAGGGGAGAAGCTACAATGTCTGCTCTAATTGCCGATATATATCAGCAGAGACAGGGGCTAGGATTATAACACAGTAATATGAGGAATAGATGTAGGGGCTATTTATTAATTGTACTTATTACAGTGATAAAAAAATTACCTTTTCCCACATTATTAATAAGTATCGCAGGCAGCTGAGTGTTATCCCCCAGTGATAGTGACCCGGAGCTGTAAGAGTCACCCCATCACCTGGACAGTCTCTGTGTGACCCAGCTTGTGACTACACAAGGGAACTGGAAAATAAGAGCTAAATTATTTTAAAAAAAAAACACATGAATAGCCATAGAAATAACCTATAACTTACAGTACATAGCATGTTTTTAAATTAGGTTTATTTCTAAAAAAAAAAAAAGTTCTTTATTTCAAGAAATATCATGAAGTAGACTATTTCCTGGATATGTTCCCCTAATATACTGTCCTATAATAATGCTGTTATAAGGGTTATGGTAAATGTTACCGGATTGCCTTTATAATCATGCTATCATAAAATACACAGTGTTTGAGGGCACTACATACGTTTATAGGTGCACATTCCCGTTACATCGATCTTGTAATTGTCTCAGAAGGACAGGACTTCTCCTACCACTCTGCCAATGTTACACCTATACATTAATACAGAGGGATCGCAGGTTTACCAGAACTGTGTATACTGACAGGGCTATTGCTGGAACTGTCCCCATTAATATATGTAGAGCAAAGCAAGAATAAGGCCTCTCACGGATTAAAATACCCGTTTCCACGATTTATAGGCCTCTTCGTGCCTATATGTTAGCTCCCTCACAGTATAATGTTACCTGTCGAATATCATTTCATACAGCTGTTATAATGTCAATAATTAACTGTAATCTGGTATTTTTATAATAAATAAAAAAAGGCTTTTTACCCATTAAAATTATGCCCTATATTCATGAAGGGTGATTCCCAGGCAGTGGCTTAGACAAGCACAGAACTTGTGTTTAGTTATCATAAGTACGCTGGGTAAAATAAATAACTCAATATATAATCATTAGTACCAAATATGTGTTAAACACTTTTTTTTACAATAACTATATAAATTAGGATGTTCTTAATGTGTACTGTACTTACAATCCGTTTTTACAGTATGTTCCTTGTATACACATGTTCTGTGCTGTCTAGCGGCACGCCAGGGGCGCATGCAGGGGGGGGTTTCTGGTTCTCCAGAAACCCCTCTTCTCTACGAACGAACGGGCACTATACATTGACCCTACAGAGCAGCACTGTAGTGTACAGCAGCCGCGGCGCTGTCAAAGAAGTGTCTGCGGACGATTTGTTAACAGTGCCGCGGCTGCTGTAGAATTCAGCATCACAGAAATGGAGCTGCGGCTGCATGCGCACCAGCTATATATTTCTTGGGGGGAGGGGGCTTAAAAATCCTATGTTTGCCCCTGCACGCATACGTGTCGTTTTTAAAATAAGGACTATGCCGTGTCAGTCATCACTATTAGTCAGCGCATACACTTGCACTGTAGCTGGTGCAAATTATAGGACTAAAAAAACAGGTACTTTAGAGAAACACAAGGGTTGAATCGGCCACATCTGCGTCGGCGCGTTCTTACTGTACATTACCAACGTCCGGCCGCCCTAAGAGTCGTAGGCAGCTGTGTCATTTGCGTTAAGACATGAATTACTTGCAGTTGTGTTCATTAGCGTAATGAGGCCCATTGTTTCCAACACCAAGAACAACACATCGGCTGATGGGATAAAGCTGCTGCATCCAACAGACTTAGATACTTTTTAGATTTTAGATCTTTAAACAATATCAATCAATATCAATACAATTGGAGCTGCTTATTAATTAAGTCATACTGTGACACCTGTCCTGGCGAACTATGTGGATCGCATTTGCGAACGTTTTTGGAGTAAATGCGTGAGATACCTCTGATATATCATTAATGTTAAATACCATTTTTGTTAGTTTTAAGGACTGAGGGGCTTTAATAAATTGTCCCCTATATCTGTCATGTGTCTCTTTACTTTCACTAGCACAATGTAATCTCCTGTTCATATGTTTTCCAGTCTCACAGGCTGTAACCTGAGTGACTCATGTATTCATTACATAGTACCTGCATTACGTCACCCTGAGTGCAGGATCTATCGCATGGGGTAAGTGTCTATTTCCTCCATAATGTTCTATTCTCTTCCAGGACTTCTACTTTCTATTGTACACAGTACACAGGGAACTGGGTGGTTCATTGTCCCCACTCTTAATGGTTTTCTGATGACATTATTCCAAAATGTACGTATCAGATTACATAATTAGTTATGTCTTTTTTTTTTTTTTTGAAAAGATATTTTATTGAGTTTTACAATACAGCGAGAGAAGGAAACAGACAATACAGGAAAAACAAAATTGCAATAGGGTTTCCAAGTAATGTAGGTAGCGTATTGTTGCGGATATGAAAAAACAAAAGAAAATTTAGGGAGAGTTGAAGGAAGGGAAAAGAGAGAAGGAAGGAAATGGAGAAAGAAGGACAGGGGAAATCGCTAGCGAGGGCGATGGGTAGAGAAGTGAGGAGAGGATGGAGAACCATGACAAGGCTAAAGATTAGTAGTTAGGGCTCAGAGGCCCTAAAATGCTAGAGGAGGGGAGGCTCCGTGATACTCAGTCCAAGGACTCCAGACCTTATCAAATTGAATAGGAGTACGGCGGAGAATGCTAGTCATATACTCCATATGAAAGATATGCCAGATGCGGTTGATAACCGAGGGCAAGGAGGGTGGAGTCGGGTTTTTCCAAAAGAGGGCAATTTGGCATCTAGCAGCACTAAGTATATGTGTAATAAGTTTCTGCGTTGATTTAGATATCTTGGGAATATAGCGCGGAAGTAGGGAGTACGAAAGAGATGGAGGAAGAGAGATCTGAGTGATACTGGAGATTAACTGATGGACCGACTTCCAGAAAGGAAGTAGTTTCGGACAGTGCCACCATACATGAGACAGGGTACCCTCCCGACCACATTGGCGCCAACATAGCGGTGAGGTGCTTGGATATATCATGTGAAGACGGTGAGGCACCAAATACCAACGGTAGAAGATTTTGCGGCTGTTTTCATTTATCTTAACGCAAATAGAGGTCTTTGAGAGGTTCAGGCGAATCTTAATCCACTCCCCGGGAGGGAGCGTCTCCCCCATGTCCTCCTCCCATTTAAGCTCGTGAGAATCCTTGGAAGGGCAATTGTGTTTTACCATAAGGCGGTAGAATGTGGAGATCAAGCCCTGAGAAGAAGAGTGAAGACGGCAAAACGAGACCAAAGGAGAGGTAAGGTGTATATCAGTGACTGTACGGCGGATAGAGTTATATAGATGTTGAAGTTGTAGGTATTGAAAGAGGCAGGACGAGGGAATACGAAAGCGCGCTTGGATATCAGCGAAAGAGGGAAAGAATTGTAGCGGCATGATGTCGGAGAGAAAGTTGATGCCACATTGCGTCCAGTAGAGAAATTGGATCGGACGAAGTCCAGGGGGAAAGATGGGATTATTCCAAAGAGGCGTCATTCGCCATGAGTTAGGAGCTAGGTTATATGAGGAGACTGTGTGAGACCAGGAAGCAAGTGAGAATGCTAGTGGAGGGGGGAGACGTGAGGGAGGAGGCCTGTGTTGAGGTTTAAGCCAAAGAAGCAAAGAGGGCGAGGAAGTGTCTGTGAGAGCGGCTTCAATGTCCACCCAAACTCTCTGTCCCGGGGGAGAGTGAAGGAGAACACACTGGGTGAGATGGGTAGCACGATAATATTTGAGAAAGTGGGGAACTCCCAGACCTCCCTCCTGGATTGATTTGTGGAGAATCTGCATACGAATCCTGGGTTTCCTAGCTGACCAAATAAATTTAGTAGCCATTTGTTGAAGAAGTTTAAAGGAGTTAGCGGGGACTTTGAGGGGTAAGGTCTGAAACAAGTATAAAAGTTGAGGAAGAATGTTCATTTTAAGGGAGTTTATTCTTCCCGTCCAGGAGATAATGAGCTTGTCCCACTTTAATAGGTCAGTTTTAATGGCTGAAAATAAAGAGGGGAAGTTTGCAGCGTACAGCTGGTCATAGGAGCGAGTGAGGTAAACCCCGAGATATTTTAGTTTGTGGGGCTGCCATCTAAAGTCGAAGTTGGTTTTGAGGGATGTGAGCAGAGTAGGGGGGATGTTAAGGTCGAGGATTTCTGATTTGGAGGCATTGATTTTAGAATTGGAAAGAGTGCCAAAAAGAGAGATGTCCCTAAGTAGGTTTGGAAGTGATATAAGGGGGTTTGTAACTGTCAAAAGGATATCATCTGCGTATAGAGATATTTTGTGTTCAGAGGAGCCCACCTGGACACCAGAGATATCAGGGTTGATACGGATTTTGCGAGCCAGGGGTTCAATCATTAATGCAAAGATAAGTGGAGATAGTGGGCACCCCTGTCGCGTACCATTTCGAATTTCAAAGGGAGAGGACTGAAAGCCGTTGACCAAAACAGAGGCAGTCGGATTAAAGTAGAGAGATGCAATGCCCCGAAGGAAGGGGCCTCTCATGCCCATGATCGCAAGAGTCTGTTGCATATAGGGCCAACCAACCCTGTCAAAAGCCTTCTCAGCATCTAAGGCTATGAGCAGGGTAGGGATGTTGCGTGAGTTAGAGACATAGGTCAGGTCAATTGAATGCCGGGTGTTGTCCGATGCCTGACGGCCCGGAATGAATCCGACCTGGTCAGGATGAACCAGAGAGGTGATAACAGAATTCAGTCGATTAGCAAGGAGTTTTGCAAACAATTTGAGATCTACGTTCAGTAGAGATATGGGTCTATAGTTTCCGCAAAGTTGGGGGTCGCGGTCAGGTTTGGGTATAACCACGATATCTGCCCGAGTTGTTGCCTGATCGAATTTAGAGCCAAGGAGCATGGAATTGAAAAGTTCAAGGATCATGGGCATAAGGGAGTTGGTAAAGGTTTTATAATACACGGCTGTGAAGCCATCGGGGCCAGGAGCTGAAGTATTTTTTAGTTCCTTAATTGTTTGGGCGATTTCATCAGATGTGAACGGCTCGTTGAGAAAATCAGATTGTGCAGAAGTAAGTGTGGGCAGGGCAATAGAGGACAAGAAGTCACTAATTTTAGATTGCAAAGAGATTGGATCTGGAATTTGAGGTGTGAGATTATAAAGGGAAGAATAAAAGTCTCTAAAGGTGTCGGCTATTAACTTCGGATCATAAGTGGGGTCTCCTGAGTGATTTTTGATAGAGGCGATGCGGTTACGAGTACGTTTAGCTCGTAATTTCTGGGCTAGGAGTCTGTCCGCTCTATCTCCCTTCTCGTAGAACTTCTGATGGAGCAAACCAAGAGTTTTGGCTGCCTTTTTAGAAAGGAGTTGCTGCAACTGTCAGCGAAGATTAATTAATTTGAGGCGAGTCTTGCGTTTCGGAAACCGTTCGTGTAATGATGTAAGAGCTGCGATTTTTGATTCGAGTTCCGCAATGCGGATGAGTTCAGCTTTACGGCGAGAGGCGGAGAGTCCAATCAGTGTGCCGCGTATGGTAGTTTTATGCGCTTCCCAGAGAATTGAGGGCGAAATATCTGGCGAAGAGTTCAGAGAGATAAATTCCTTAATGGAGTCGGAAATTGAGGTAATCTGATCGGGCTTTAAAAGAAGAGTATCGTCCAGTCGCCATTTTGGGGGAGAAGAGCGCGGGCGAGGGAGGGTAATTTCGAGGAGAACCAGTGCGTGGTCGGACCAGCTAACCGGGAGTATGTCGGAATCAATAAGTTGTTGGGTGGTGAGGCGATCAATAAGAATGAGGTCAATGCGAGTGTGGATGTTATGTGGGGCTGAAAAATGGGTGTATTGCCTACCAGAGGGGTGGGCAAGGCGCCAAGCGTCATGGAAGTCATAAAGATTTAAGGAGGGATACCAAGGTTTTAGATTCGCGGCGAGCAGAGGCATGGGAGTAGGAGACAGAGGAGCGATCCATCCCGGGATCCAGGGTGGAATTGAAATCGCCACCTATAATAATTTGTCCTTGAGCAACAGTGGAGAGTTGTTCAAAAAAATGCGGAGAAGAAGGCACCCTGTCCCACGTTAGGAGCGTATAGCGAGACTAGAGTGAGTTTGGCATGTCCTAGAGATCCAACTAAGATTAGATATCTGCCCAGTGGGTCGGCGTAAAGAGATTCCAGAGAGAAGGGGATGTTGTGATGTACGAGGATAGCAGTGCCCCTTTGTTTACTATCGGAAGATGCATAATAAGTCTGTGGGTAAGTTTTACATGTCATTTGAGGGTGGGGAATCTTAAAGTGTGTTTCCTGTAGGAAAAACAAGGTCAGCCTTGAGACGTTTAAAATGTTGAAGTGCCATGGTGCGTTTGGTGGGAGAATTGAGGCCATTAGCATTAATGGAGATAACTTTAAGAGTCATGGTGGGTCCGAGTACCTGGACGGAGCATCAGCGCTAGCGATTAAGGACAGGAAGAAGAAAGAAAAGGGAAGGCGGGAGACCAACTTCCCCGGAGGGAAGCCAGTCCAGGTTCGAGATAAGAGGTACAACATAGGTACTGGAAAAAGGGGGGCAACGCCTGGACAGCCAAGGGCGAACGGAGGAGACGACCTTTGAGGGGTCGCGGGAGCGGGATCACGGGTCAAACATCAGGGAATGGGAATACCCAAAGAGGGACTGTAATAATGAATTTTTTACAAATAAACCACGCATGTGAGACCAAACAAGGGGATAATAAAAAAAAAAAAAAAAAGTCATATCAATGAAAATCAATTAACTGAGCATTCTGTTATAACTGTGGCGAGCCCAGGGGAGGGGCAAACCGCGACAACAGACACCCAGCGGCAGCTTCGTGGACTCAAAGGAAGACCCCTTTACATAGAAGCAGAACATCGCCGCCCAGTGTCCGCCGAGGCAGCAAACCCCGTGGGAGGAACCACAGGGAATATGATAAGCTTAAATAACTATATTATAACTATAACATGGACGGGAATAGCACAACATCAAATATCAGTGCAAGTCCTAGGAAGATGAGCAATAGAAATAAACACATAACGGCTAGGACAAAACGGTGTGTGTAACATATAAAACAGCATCCTAGGTAAATTTGGTTAGGTGCCTAGCCACAGTAGGGGAGAGCCAGTGAGAAAGGGCAGAGGGCCCCGGTATTGCCCTCAGACATATGGGCCGGGACTAAGGCTTTGAGTTGCCCCCAAGACGGCTAGGCCTCGGGCAGGTGTGAACACTACAACAAAATACGCTCGTCAGTGAAATTAGAGCAAGTATAATAAAAGACTTTTTTTTTTTAGAGATATGAACAGTTCGATTAGTCTTATTTATGTAGTGGACCAATCAGCTTGTGGAGGCCGTTTGCGGGTAGCAGCTGACGAGGCGGCAGATGAACTTGGCAGGTCTGGGAATTTCAAAGATTGTAATAAGTCTCGACCTTGTTCCGGAGTCTTGATTGAATATGCATGGTTGTCGTGGGAAAAAGAAAGTTGAAAGGGGAACCCCCAGCGATAACGGATGCCAGCTGAACGTAGGCGTTGGGTGATGTCAGCTAGGTCTCGTCGTTTCTTTAATGTGATAGGAGAAAGGTCCTGAAAAAAGAGAGGGTTTGTCCCGGAGTAGGAAAAGTCTCGTTGGTCTCAGGCAGCAAGAAGAATCTTCTCCTTAGTGGAATAATAATGAAGACGAATGATGACAAGGTTGAGAAGGTTGAGGCTTGGGTCGAAGGGCCCGGTCCAAACAAAAATCAGCGGGGGCAAGCTCTGGAGCCAAGGTGGAAAAGAGACCCTGCAGGTATGTGGGTAGTTCTTCTGCCGAAATCGACTCAGGAACTTTCTTGAGTCTGATGTTGTTCCTACGGGAACGATTTTCTTGATCCTCAAACTGGTCTTTGAGAGAGTCCAGGTCGGCACGTATAGCAACTATGTCCTGGTCAGTTTGAGTCTGAAAGGAGCAGAGTTCCGTAGTTGCTTTTTCCAGGGTATCGGTACGAGTACCTAGGGCAGCAATTTCCGTACGTAGCTCTGAGACTAATGCCCGAAATTCCGACTGAATAGTAGCCTTCACTTGTTTCGCTATCTCAGCCATGGAGGGCTGTGGCGAGTCATCGTCCGAACTCGAAGATGCCAAGGCAGAGGAGGGTGGAGGAGCAGCCTTGCCACCTCTAGAAAACATACTGGGCGTTTGAGTCGAAGGGTTCTTCTTTGATTTATGCGACATGGCCAGTCCACGCAAATCCACCACCAGGAGGAACAGAAATCAGAAGAGGCAATGAGATTACTTTCAGGGTAATGCTTCAAAAAGAGGCCCGCTCCCACGAGACATGAGGGGTTAGAACATGGGTAGATCGGATTGGAGTATCAGATGAGAATTAAATCAAATAGGTATATCCTCTATGACGCTGCTCCCTCAATACGGATGAATGTAGAGGAATAGAAATGACTGTTGATGTTATTGCTGGGAGAACTCCACGGTGGAGTGTCACTTCAATGGGTGCGGGTCTATAAAAGGCTCAGGGTTAGGAGGTTAGATGGAGGTACCACTCCCCTATGGGCTCAGGATCAGGGAGGGAGAGCCGCAGGCACTGAGGGGTATGTGTGGCCCGATATGCGCAAAGCTGGTTGAATAAAAGGGGTCAGCTAAGGGGGTAAAGGCACACCCCGTATCAGCTTGTATGTTGGGGGGCTAGATTCGCCCCTGAGTAGAAGGAGTGAGGGGGTTAGCTGCACCTGATGTCCCCAACTTTATGTCCAGGGCTGTGGAGTGTTGGGACCCCATACACTGACCTGCTGTAGAAGATAAGGAGGCTTGTATAGCAGAGCCTGCAGGTAATAGGAGCCTGTAGCGGGTAGTCTGCGCTCCGGATAATGCAGGGACTCAGCTCTCTCCGTCCCCTCCGTGTAGGATTCTTCAGTAGCCGACCAGGAGCTCGGCTCAGTAACACCTCCTTCAAATAAAGAGCTTGCCAACTCCAGGGGCGTGGACCGAGCAGGCAGGAGAATTGTTGAGTTGCCGGCAGTGAAGAACGCTGTGACAGCTGGTTACAATCAGCGGTCGAGATCCGGACATCCAGCACCGGAAGTTCGGAGCCGCTGACTTCCGGTTTCGCCGCGGGGACGGAGGCCGCGAAAGAAAGAAGCCCCGAGCACAAGGGCCAACCCGATCCGCTGCACAAGGAAGTCAGCACGACCCCGGACAGGCAAGTCACCTGCGTCCTAGTGATAGTGGATGTGCGGCAGGGCGTGCTATTCAGTGTTGATCACAGCTCCGCCGATTCTCAAAACTTCGAGCCACTGGGAGGAGAGGGCATCCCCTGAGTTATGCTGGGCTTATAGGGTGTTTTAGAGGCTGAAGACCGCGAATACCTGTCGTTTTTGATCCCCTCTGTGCGGAGCAACTGAATACTGCGACCCGCCAGGATGGCCTCCAAGCCACGCCCCCCAATTAGTTATGTCTTTGATGACATCACAACTAATTCCAGACATTATTACATCACTGATCTGTGACATGATACCACATGTCCTATGACATCAATTATTACATTACAGTAAGTTTGATCAAACATGTAGCCATAATAAAATATACCCAAAGTTGGCGCACAACTGTACACTTGGAGGAGCACAACTGTACACTTGGAGGAGCACAACTGTACACTTGGAGGAGCACAACTGTACACTTGGAGGAGCACACCATTTCTCAACGGACAAAAAGCCAACTTCCAAGTTAAAATGGCAGTTTTACTGGCAAAATGGTTAATTTTCCTTATATATTAATGAGGTAATCCCACCGACACTAAGTAACACAGTCCGTCACCAGCGATATTATGAATTAATTTCACTTGCAATGTAGCTCATGATGATTGACTTTTTCTCAACAGGTTCTCATATGAAGCGGTGTCTAATTGCAATAAGCTTAGACCTGCCGTGACGCTTGGTACTTGCTGACAAGTACCAAGCACCTTTATTGTCACACTCGATGTTAATAGTCTCAACTCAATTTAAAAGGTGTAGTTCACACAAAGTCTTCGTAATCCAAAGGGCTCCTTTGGCTGCTTCAGTGAAAGCCATATATTTAGCTTCAGTATATGAGCGACAATCATCCTCGTCTACTTCCCAATCTGCATCGCAGCAATATTATGAGTTCATTGTTTCGACATTTACTCATGCTGTTATATGGTACCGGTCTTCTTGGTGATATCCAACATCCTTATATCTCACACTAGTGGGTGGGGCAGCATTATCTAATATTTCATCAGTCGAAATCAGGTAATTTATGGAGCTAAATATATTGAATTGGAATTGTTAATTATGCACCAATATAGTACTCTAACCAAGCCAATGTATTCTTGTGCAGAACATTTTCTTTTTCTAATAGTCACAAGTGGAGACAAACAAACAAACCCAATCTATTTATTCTGATTTTCTTTTACAGTTTGAGGGGTAATAAGTTGACAGACAGATCCTGCACCCAGCTGGCACCTGGTATAAGTAATAACTGGTCCCTGAGGAAACTCGATCTGTCTTATAACAATCTGGAAGGTCCTCACTTCTGTGAGTTGGCGACAGCTCTGTCCAGTCCAACATGCCGGATACAGGAATTACTGTGAGTATAACAGATCTGTACAGGATGAGACATGTGGGAGATCAATGTATGAGATACACAGAGAGTACTGGTGAGGTGTCTGACATGTGTGACCACTATGTACAAGGAAGTTATTGTGTCTCATTAATGCTGCATTATCTGTGAGAGAACATGTCTATGGGGAGAAAGGATGAGACAACATCTTATAGAGCCACTACACATATATATTACACACAATCCTCATGTCCTATAACACTGACCCTCTATGATCTCCAGCAGTTATACAGCTTCTCTGGCTGTCACTCCCATCACCTGTCCTCACCTGTGTGACTGCACAACGACAACTGACTGTGGTCACTGTCCTTCCTGGCTCCTACACTGGGATATGGCTTATATATAGGAAGATATACTGACATACATAGAGAGGACACAATGTTCTCACTAAATCAGTTGTGTTATTATACACTAGTTATAATTACCTTCCTGGCTCCTAAACTACTTCCTACTAAATCAATTATTTTATTATTATAATGTAGTTATAAAGAGGCAATATTTTATGAAGACAATACATAATATTACTATAGTTGCAGGAGAATAACTTGGAAAGAATCAGGTTGTGCAAATACCTAAAACACTTTGCATAACATCGGTTAAAAACATTATATGTTCTGATACATTATATAAATGCTCTCTATAAATGAGCTAGTTGGGAAAAAGTGTGATTATTGTCACGGTGAATGACATTTGGGGGTTTTATAAATAATAAGAGTGTTCTTGAAAGACTAATGATTGCTGTTCAAATATATTCCTCTAAAAAGAATGAACACTACTTTGTGATTTTACATAAGACACAAAATTTCCTGTTTTGATGACAAATTAATTTATTTGCCAGTATACAGGATATATGTACCTTCAGGATTAAACAGATGTATGCTGTTGTGGAATACAGGTAAACTGTCTTAGAGAGGCTATGTACTATACATCGTGTAGTACATGTATCCATCAGGTCTAAGCAGGGCAGACACTTGTAAGACACTTCACCTCCGTGCAGTGTCAGACACTAGTGTCACACTATTACCCACTACGCAGTACAGTAGGGGAGGAGGTTCAGATGGAAAGTCGGTAGAGCGTAGCACTGTGCTACCAGGACCTAGCGGTAACCCACTTCCGTTCCCTAGACTGGCAACATCTCCGGTTACAAGAAAAACAAGATGCATTAACCTTATTTATAAACATACATGTAGTTGCCTTGTAAGCAAAAACATGGGGTTAGCACACCAAATAAAGTGAGCAAAAGAAAAACATCAATTGCCATAACTTATAAGACCATATTTTGCATGTTGTGATCAATACTTGTGATGTAAGTCCTTTTGTGAGCATATCAGCTGAATTCATTTCACTTGCTATGTAGCTCATGATAACTGACTTTTTCTCAACAGGTTCTCATATGAAGCGGTGTCTAATTGCAATAAGCTTAGACCTGTCGTGATGCTTGGTACTTGCTGACAAGTCAATTGTACCTTTATTGTCACACTTGAGGTTAATAATCTCAACTCCATTTAAAAGGTGTAGTTCACACAATGTCTCCTTAATCCAAAGGGCTTCTTTGGCTGCTTCAGTGAAAATCATATATTTAGCTTCAGTATATGAGCAACGATCATCCTCGTCTGCTACCCAATCTGCATCGCAGGAAATCTCCAGTTCTGAAGACTTGGATTTAGAAAATAGTTATTTTAAAAAAATTGTACCTTTTAGGTATCTGAGGATTTTCTTAACAGCAGTCCAATGCTGTTTTCTGGGATTTTGCACAAACTGACTCACTTGACTCACCACATATGTGATGTCTGGATGAGTTCCAACACTTGCATCCATCAAACTTCCAATTACATTCTGATAGGGGATTTCCTTCATCTCCTCTATTTCAGATTCACTTGTTGGTGACATATCTTTGGTCAATTTGAATTTTAATCAATGGGGGTACTTACTGGTTTAGCATCTGTCATCCTGTACTTTAGGAGCATAGAGTGTTGGCGACAGCCCCAGCATTCAAATTCTGTGAAATTCTTATTCCCAGCAGATCTTAGTGTGCAAAACAGAAAACTAATTTGCACCCCTTGCATTGTAACATGGTTTTGTCCAGGAGACTGAAAGAAGATAAGTCTTCATTTAAGATCCTTAATGAATCAGGCCCCAAGTCTTTCCATCTAAATTTTTTTACCAACAGACTTTTTACACTATGTGATTTTTCTGGCCTGCTAACAACAATTCATCCACATATACAACAATGATGAACAGCTTTCCACGTATCATTTTGTGGTATATACAGTGAATAGTCTCTGAATGTACAAAGTCCATGTTAATCAACATAGTGTAAAATTTGATGCACCAACTCTGGCCAGTTTGTTTCAAGCTATACAGAGATTTCTTTAATAAATATACGTTTCCCTCCGGAAACATGCTTTCAGTATAATGCTCAGAGAGTTATATAGATTTCCTCAACTAATTCCCCATTTAGGAAAGCAGAGTCAACTGGTGGAGCAACAAATCATGCAACGTAGACATAGCAATGACTAAACAAAGTGTACTGTACCTTGCCACAGGTGAGAAGATTTCCCCGTAATCAGTTCTGGACATCAGAGTAAATCCCTTACAAAGCAAGCCTTGAAACAGGCAATCAATTCCATCTCTATTTAACTATTTACAGAAAATCCATTTGTTTTTAATTGTTTTACGGTGGCTTGGCCTATTGACAACAGTCCAGGTTTGGTTCTTATTCAAGATGTCATTTCTGTATCTACAGCTGGTTTATAGTATTCCCATCCATCACTGGATGTTGCTGCTTGGAAATTTTGTGGCTCTGAGAATGCAAAGTTTGCATTTTAATCACAGTATTTCCTTGGAGGTTTGCCCTTATTGCTTCTTGTAGAACTTTTTGTCTCCTGTTGCTTGTCGAGATTCAAAGTCTCTGCCTCAGACACATTTGAGAATGTCAAGTATTACTACCTTTTCTTGAACATCACTTTTTTTTCTCCACTAAGTGGTGTTGTTTCCAATCATTCACCCCGTTACACTCCATGCAGTGCAAACCCACATGTCTTTTGCTGGCGTTTTCACTTTTATGATAGATTAGAGGTGATTTTCTACAGGCAAGCCAATGGGTCCAATGGCCCTATCCACATCATCAGGGTTTGGGTCATCACCTAGGTCACTTTAACAATTTTTCACGCTTTAACTGCATCTCCATAACAAATTTCCACATGGAATAATTCTTTAAGCCTTTAAATTTCATAAAGCCCATGTTTGCACTTGGAATATACATTTTTATTTCTCTGATTTAAAGGTTGTGTATCCCATTCAACAAGTTCCTCACACTTGGGATGCTGGGCCCATAAGCTACTGGCAGAGCCTACAGGCATATATCTTTAAAAGGCTACACATTAATAACTTAACCAGGTTGATGGTTTATTATAAAAGGATACACTGAAGTAACTGTGATAAAGGATAAAGGATATATATGCTGTGACAGGATGGACCGCCTATGCCACTCTGTCTGTTGTTGCTGGGAACCAGCTGGGCCTACTTTGCTACGGTTCTATTCCTGTATGCCAATTGCCCCCTCTAACCACAGTAGGAGGGGCTAAAGCTGCTGCCACCACTGGACTCCTGCCCCACATGCAGAACCACGTTCCTTCTGGGTAACTGTCGCTGCTAGGATACCCCCTTGCTGGTACACCATGGCTGGTACCCCTGACCACTTGCTATGGATCAGGGTTGCTCTGGATGGATTCCCCCCTGGCCTATCACTCTGGCTAGAGCTGATGGGTAGCGGGCAGTGTGGTGGTACTGGAAAGCTGGGTCCAAACCTCAGAACACCCGGGAACGGATTAGAGTTGGGTCTAATCTGTAGGTCACAGGAACTTCAGCATAGAAGAGGTTGTCAAGCAGATCTTTGAAGCAAGTGATGTTTATTCAGCTCCAGTAGTCCTAATAACAGGCCCGGCACTCCCATTAGGCAAGGTTAGGCAGTTGCCTAGGGCGACGGGCTCTGGTGGGCGCCACAGAAGTATTGTACTTTAATACTGTTGTCCTTTAATACGGTGCGGCGACCGCTGAGCATACCTTCCGCGGCCGCCGCACAGCTTCAGATAGATCCACAGGGAGAGGCGAGGGGCCATGGATCGTGACCGCCACCCTCCCCTCCAACAGCTGATGGGGTGGAACGTCCCTCCGACTCCTCTCCTCTACTCCCCCTCCCCTCACTGACTGTCGGGCATGATATTATCATCATCACGGCCCGTCAGTGTCAGTGAGGGACGGGACCCAGCAGCGAGGAGCATCTTTATGGAGTCATCTTTAAGGTAAGGAAAGAGAGGGGAGGGGAACATTTAGACCCGGGGGGGCGCATTGAGACCCGGGGGGGGGGGGCAGTGTGCTGGGGGGGTATTTTGAAATTGAGCCTAGTGCGCCAAGGACCCTAGCACTGGCCCTGCCTAAGAAGGACAGTTCACACGCCAGTTTGTGGTACTAGTCTTTCCAGAAGCATAGATGGTACAATAATGATGCATTCAGTACAAACCAGTGCTGTTTTATATAGTTTTGGACACAACCTCACAGGGTAGCCAGCCCCCTAAGTTATTTTTAGTAACAGGATGCAATATGTTTACCCAAACATTGATTTAAATGCAATTTATACTTAACAAAATTTACACTTTTCTGCGATACCCTGAATCCCATTGATCGGAGATTTCCTGTCACTTTAACCAGGATACAGGCAACAGTTCCCTGCCGTGCATCCAAGTGTTGGTCACTCACATTGAATAGACTTGTTTAGAATTTCCTGCTATCCGCAAAACAGACTCCCTCCTCACATATGCCTAATTGGGGTTTTGTAACATTGCTAGAGGAAATCTCCAAACAAGACATTTCCTCTACCAAAATACACAAAACACTTCCTCAACAAATGGTTATTGCATCAGAAATGAATACCTCAGAAATGCATGCCATTCCATACAAAGTGCCATACGATATAGTAAAATCAGTACATTCCAATGATATAAATAAGTGCCCTGGGCTATTTCCTTTAAATAAATTTATACTATAAGTTATTTATAAGTGATCCAGTTACATGTACCTTCAGGCTTAAACAGATGAATGCAGCAGGCACTATTGTGGAATACAGGTAAACTGTCTTAGAGAGGCTATGTACTACACATCTACACATCTGTGTAGTACATGTATTTATCAAATCTCAGCAGGGTAGACACTTATAAGACACTGTACCTCCGTGCAGTCTCCGACACCACTGTCACACTATTACCCTCTACGCAGTACAGCAGGGGCGGATGTGCAGATAGAAAGCCGGGAGCTGCAGGCAAATAGGTCATGTAAGCGCAGTAGCGCTGTGACAACTGTTATTTAATCTGCACTTGTCATTTTACTCCTTTATTCACTCATCCTCAGAGCTTGTATTGTACATCTTACATTATAGCGTGAGCCAGAACATGTCAGTAATTATGACTGACATGTTTTATAGCTAGTGATATCATGTATCATCATTTTCTAAACACTCAAAGGGAGTTACATGTTTTTGCTAGAATATATATGAACATTGGGCCCCAGGTAAAGTTGGATGAATTTGCGGGCAAAATGTAGCCGTAAAATATGTCTGAAATAAATGTCACAATGTGTTTATGCTAACCTGCATGTATCTTAATGTGATATGTGTAACTCGGCATACAGTGTTATATGCCTCTGTGGTTTACAGGTACGTTTTAGACACATGATACACTTTAAGTCTATTATGATGCAGTAGATATGCCAACCATCAGCAACAACTTGATGATGACGGGTGGTGTTTTAGTGAAATATTGAAAAAAAAATAAAATAAACAACTAAGTCAGCTTATGAATACATGAGCTCATAGAAAAGTGTATTTTGAGTAATGAATTACTTCATTCGGCTGAAGTTATTAATATGTCATTTCCAGTGTTCATATTTTCATTTTCTTCTAAATTTACACTGTAATGTAACACTATATCCACCAGTTATTGGGGTTAAGTAAAAGTATCTTAATCAGTATATAAGCTTTCATTTTGTACATGCCTGATAGTCATCTTAATTTTATGAGCCGCGGCTGTGTCCGTAGCCGCTGCGGCTCACTCTCCTCTGCGTCCCGGCTGTCTCCTTGACCACCAGAACGTCACTCATGGATTCCAGCCCGGCACGGTCGGACGCGGAGCTGTCAAAACTCTGCGTCCAGCCGGAGAGATTGGCCGGGCACGTGCGCATTAGGAAATTATTTATTATCAGCCTCCTGTTGCTGATTGGTCAGGTTGGGCTACCCTGTTCTTATTGGCTGCTCTGGGTATTTAAAGTAGGGAGGACTGGACCTCCCTGCCGGTTATAGTGTTTCCAGTCCTTTTGTTGCTGACCTGCTGTTGGATTCCTGCCTGCCTGATCTTTCGTTGTGACCTTTTGCCTGTAGTACCTTGGACTTTGCCTGTTTGCCTGTGACCCTGACCTTTTGGCTTGTATTCTGGACTTTGCCTGTTTGCCTGTGACCCTGACCTTTTGGCTTGTATTCTGGACTTTGCCTATTTGCCTGTGACCCTGATCTTTTGGCTTGTTTTCGGGACTTTGTTGTTTCCCTACAGACCTCTGACCTCGGCCTGCTACTGATCACCCGTTCCAGTCTGGGCTGGTGCCTCCGGTTCCATCTGTGCTACGGTCATCACTGATGAGCTTTTACTACTCTGAGCTTAAGACCTGGGGGCATCTGAGTACCTGTGAGTATAGTGTCACCATTTGAATAGTTTTTTATCGATCCCTTTGCCTCTGTCTTGTAGAGATCTTACTCCTGGAGTGACAGAGGATAATGGAGGCAACACACAGATTGAATAACAGTAGTAATAAGACACTGGAGATGATAATAAAATGAAAGAATAAATTGCTTGATGATACAATAGATATATAGGCTGATGGTATAATGGCAATGGAAGAATATATATAACATAAGTAAAGCACACACGGCAATGGGATACAGGTAGAAATCAATTCACAATATATATTTCAATTGCTAGTAACTCTTAGCAACTGTATGGGAGGAGCAAGTAATAGTCCAGACATAAAAATGACAAATAGAGGACACGTGAATCCGGAGATGTAACACACGGCAGATGAAGGTGGATTACTGATGTCAATAAATGTCCCGAAAGAATGATAATATATTCCACGTAGCAGGTGGTTACAGGTATCATGATAATTCTCAGGACAATATACTGATATCAATCCCACTTGATTAAATGGAGCAGAGAGCAAAACAGTCCGTTACTTAGAAGCAATGGAAAGCTAAGAATCCAAGCCGCGTGCCGCCCCATAGGGCCAATATCTTCCAGCAATAATCCAATAAAGAAATATCTTTAAGTACACAAGAAGAAGTTCAACTGTAGTAACTTTAAGGCAAGCTCACCATGGAGCGCAGCCGCAGCAGTACAGCGAGCGGAATCACAGCAAAGTCTTTAACAGGAGCCAGCATTAACATACAGCAACAGGTGCACAGAATCAACCCGAGTATGCAGCAATCAACTCACGAAAGATGTTTCAATCCGTAGACTTGACAGCAGCGAAGTTCAGCGGACCAACATAGGACTACAGGTACCAGATGCAATGATGTAATCAGCGGGAGTCCAGCCAGCAGGTAACCACAATGGTAGATTCAGCATACAGCGTGGAACTACAGGTACCAGATGCAATGATGTAATCAGCGGGAGTCCAGCCAGCAGGTAACAGCAATGGTAGATTCAGCATACAGCGTAGAACTACAGGTACCAGATGCAATGATGTAATCAGCGGGAGTCCAGCCAGCAGGTAACAGTAACAGCAATGGTAGATTCAGCATACAGCGTAGAACTACAGGTACCAGGTGCACTGATGAATATAGAAAAGTTCACCCAGTAGGTAACAGCAGCAATAGACTCAGGAGGCCAAAACAGAGGAACAAGTAATGGTAACCAGGAGCAAGGCAAGCTGAGTAACACGAAGAACAGGCAATGAGCCAGGAATCCTTGGTAGTTTAAATAATACTCCAGAGCCAATGAGAATCGGTGAGGAGGTCCAAATCAGGTAACCAAGAACACCTGTGTGAAAGTAGTGTCTCTGAATGGGAACAAGTCCAACTGCAGTTCATAAAGAAAAGTCACAATGCCGGCACCTATCTAAGGGACACATATAAAGCTCTACTGGAAAGACAGCTGCTGAAGGTGAAGACCTCTACTTTAAACTGTTCTAAAAGCTCATCTTGATGGTCGTGAGCCCTAACACTTACATGACAGTTGTGCTGAGAGGTTTAATAGTTGTGAAGACTTTCGGAGGATGGCCTGGTGTCGAGAGCCAACAAAGAAGCCACTTCTTTCCAGAAAAAACGTCAAGGACAGACTGCTATTCTGCAAAAAGGACAGGGATTGGACTGCTGAGGACTGGGGTAAAGTCATTTTCTCTTACGAATCCCCTTTTAGATTATTTGGGCATCTGGAAAAACGCTTGTCCGGAGAAGGAAAGGTGAGCGCTACCATCAGTCTTCTGTCATGCCAACAGTAAAGCATCCTGAGACCATTCATGTGTGTGGTTGCTTCTCACTCAGACCGGACCTGGAGATATTATTCCAACTTCCAAGCTGACACAATGCAGCGTCTAGCAAACGTACATAGTAATTTCATTATCGTATAATGAAAGATGTCATGTTTACTGATAGTTTCTGACTTCTTTAGCCAAATATATGTTACATTTTTTTTATTATAAACTGACTATGGATGAGATAAAGTGCACACAATGTTTATCACTGTAAGAGACTGAGTCCCGTCCATAGCTGTTTGTAGATCATAGTAGACACATTAGGTGAGACACGGTTTGTTATGTGGTGTGGTTAGAAAAGTTGTTTACAATTAAATAAAAATGTGGTTTCACTGGTTTCTGTTGTTTTTTTTTCTTTTTTTAATATAACAAATAATAGTCAGGCTCAAAGATACAGGGGCTGGATTCTAAAACGTTTTTATCCAAAATGTTGACATATCAGATAAGCTATTTTCTTCAATATTTATTACTAACAGAAGTATCACTTAGTTTCTGAGAGTATAAAACTTTTTATTGTTTATTTTATTTCTTGTTGAAAAATAATCCCACGTGTTCTCCTTCTCTGGAATAACACATAACATAGCCCAGTACTGTGAGATAGGAAACACTCTGTATAAGGATATACTTCATGTGCTGTTCCTAGCGCAGTACAGTGAGTAAATACCTATATAGTACTGTACATTATTACTATGCACTAATACTCCACTAACACCGATATGTGTTATACATTGACTGATGCTTATCATTACCTATAGGTGGCGCACCTCAGAGTACAATACCACTATCTAACAACCAAAAGAAAAAAGTCTATTCCTGTAGGTTGGTTGTTAAACTATAATAAAGTACAAGGCACAAAAATGTAATATAACTTATTATACTAACATAGATTACTCCATATGACAATGTGAAGAAAGTAGTATAAATTAATTGTAAAAATACAATAAAAATGATAATAGATACATTAAATGTAAAAGAACCTTAACATAGTAACTAGTATTATTACTCATTGCCCAAAATCCAGTTCAAATTTTTCACTTCAACCTTTAGGGTGAAGGTCAAGATTGATCTATTTTATTAATCTACTGGTAGAAAAGAAATACATGAGTATATATGAGCGGTATTTCATAGCAATAACCTCTATCAAGACGTAGGAGAACCTAAAGGAAGCTCCAACCATCTGTAGGAGACCACGCTGGGTGTACATGAAATCTGAATGTTAGTGATAAAAAAAAAATACAATAAAGTTACTAATATAATGCTGGAGAAAGAGAGAAATGCAGCCTAGGGAGGGTATGACCGCGTGGACCAACGGGAAGGGGTTGGGTACGAATTTCCAGCCGTGAAATCTCAGACAGAAGAAATCCCGACACAATAGAGCCTACAAGGGCTAAATGTAAACAGACATAGTTCTGACGCAATGAAAACATTGACGTGGAATATTTTGGAGACAATGTTAATGTTAAAATGTTGACATAATAAATTCCGGCAAGGATTATTTGCCAGACAATAAAACTCTGCAATTAAAAAGGTTATAGCTTAATAAAGCCTTAAAATATTCCAAACCACAGGCTCTTTAATGTTTTTTTCAATAACAAAATACATATTATCAAGTGAAGCATCCAAAAATGTATTATTTGGTTATTTATTCATTCATGTTTATATCTTATAATATCAATAAACTGAATATTATAGTTGTGTGTTTTCGTGTTCTTTATCCTTTATCATTCCATAATATTTTTATGTTGTAGTTTTGTGAAATGTTTATAAATGTATTACAAGTGTTTTAAGCTATTTATTATCATCAATATTAATGAAAAACAATAAAACAGCCATTGTTTCATATTAAATATCTTATGGACAGGTATATACATAATTGATTTAATTAATTAGTTAAAACTCACATTCTTGCTTGTAAACATAAACACACACATATACATATATATCCTTGTCCTTAACAGTGAATGTACTTCGACTGAATACGGATATGTTTTCTTCAACTTAATGTTGTGCACACAAATAATGCCGTATACAAAAATATGGACATATACATATAATATAACACACACTAATTTTTTATAGTCAATAGTTCAAAGTATAAAAATATTCAATATCTGTAAAGTATTCCATACACCTTGCAAAATAAATGAACAGTGTTATTAAAATAAACTATTATAGAAATGGAATTTCTTATTAAATTTCAGTCATATAAGTTATAAATGATAAACACTTACATCTTTTTTGGTAAAGGAAGGCCCTATAGCATCACTCCAAAATATGCCAGTTCTATTTTAGGATTCCGGTGATGGAACCTGTGTTATGTCATAAAGACATATTTTCATCTGTTATCTGTAGAAATAAATATATTACGTTCCGAACAATATTTTCATTCACTAGTCATTAACAAGTAGATATAGAATATGTAGTCATCAAAATATTACATCTTATAGTGCAGAATTGTCCGTAAAATTTTGAACAAATTTTGCATTTAAAAACTAAACTACTAAAAACTTGTTGCAGAAAAGTTCCTTACATTTACTTACCGTGGCTGTATTCACATTAAGGCTAATCCATCTATATATCTCTCTTCACCCATCATTTCCTTATAACTGGTTCCAAAACGCTTTCATTTCTTTATGATCTGTAAAGAAAAATAAATTGATTATAAAAATATTTAAATACTTGTATGTCTGAAATCAATCTAAGTTTGAAAATTCTGTGTGACCAACAGGTCCATTGTGCTGCTGTGTCCAGGGTTTGTTGTGCTGCATCGCTGGGGTGTTTAGATGATGACAATGAACCATTTTAAATGAGAAATAATTTTTTTTCATTTCTTAGTATAATTAAACTATCTTACTAGTCTTTGTGTGGGACATATATGGATATCAGTGGAAATTTAATCAAATCTATTTTTATTCTGTAAGCATTACCTGGGGGAAATTAGGCAAAATGGGAAATATAATGTTCTGTTATTATTATCTTGTCTCCCGTAGTAGTAATTAATTTCTTGTAATTATATTTGTAAAGCTGATTAGAAGTGATTTGGCGCCAATAGAGCAGAATATATATCGTAAGTGATTGGACGCTTTTTCTGAACTGTTCCCTTTGCTTTATGCTAATTAGATGTTACCTGCAGCAGCAGAAGCGTTACACTCAGTGCAATATAATGTACAATGTACAATATAATGGCGTTTTCTGGAAAAGCTCATTAGGTACATAGTACACTGTGCTGCCGGAAAGCTATGAGACATATCAAATAAAACTATAAAAGGATAAAGTACAAGGTTTCATTCAAGCTTTTTATTAGTGTTGTTCTTCTACACTTCTGTACGAGCTCCTAAATACAAAAGTAAAGACTTAGGGCTAGATTTACGAAGCTGTGGGTTTGAAAAAGTGAGGATGTTGCCTATAGCAACCAATCAGATTCTAGCTTTTATTTATTTAGTACCTTCTACAAAATGAAAGCTAGAATCTGATTGGTTGCTATAGGCAACATCCCCACTTTTTCAAACCCGCAGCTTAGTAAATCTAGCCCATAGAGGTCATTTAGAGATGGTAGAAGGTGCATTTGCGCTGCTATAATATCACAACTTGCAGCAGTATTTCAGCTGTGTGTATCTAACAGTTGTGGCTCCTTGTGCTTCTAAAGACAGATCAGAGGTGTTCATGTGTAAGTACAGTACAGTCAGGGGGATATATGTATTCTACACCTTACAGGTCGGGTGTAAGTGCTGAGTGACAGTGATGATGGCTGTGTATGCAGCTAGAAATAGAGATGTTCACTGACCCCCGTGTTTTGGATTTGGATCTGGATTAACTTCGTGTTTTGTTAAAACCGCCCTTGTGTGTTCTGGCTTTGGATCCCCATTTTTTTTCTAAAATCCCTATTTATTTTTATCTAAAATCACATAATTTAGCTCTTTTTTTTGTTCCTACATTATTATTAACCTCAATGACATTAATTTCCAGACATTTCCAGTCAATTTTTGTCAAGTGACAAGAACACTGCTACCCCTCCTGTTTCTGTGTGAGCAATGGCACTGAGCAATGTCACTGGAGACTGGAGAGTGACAAGAAGACTGCTACCCCTCCTGTTTCTGTGTGAGCAATGGCACTGAGCAATGTCACTGGACAGTGACAAGAACACTGCTACCCCTGTTTCTGTGTGATCAATGGTATTGAGCAATGTCACTGGAGACTGGAGAGTGACAAGAACACTGCTACCCCTGTTTCTGTGTGATCAATGTCACTGGAGACTGGAGAGTGACAAGAACACTGCTACCACTGTTTCTGTGTGAGCAATGTCACTGAGCAATATCACTGGAGACTGGAGAGTGACAAGAACACTGCTACCCCTGTTTCTGTGTGATCAATGTCACTGGAGACTGGAGAGTGACAAGAACACTGCTACCCCTGTTTCTGTGTGAGCAATGTCACTGAGCAATATCACTGGAGACTGGAGAGTGACAAGAACACTGCTACCCCTGTTTCTGTGTGATCAATGGCGCTGGATCTCCTGGGGGGGGGGGGGTGAGGGGGGAGGTACCTATGGAATCCAAAACCCGCGAGATCCGACAACATGAAGGAGGCCAACACTCGGATTAATCAAAATAAAAAGTTTGGAACGGCATTTATATTTATCCACAAGAATTGAGATCTAGATTTTTAGTGTTTGAACAAACACAATATGAATATTTTATGTGTAGGATGAAGCTGGATGAATTTATACATGTTGGAAATATGTATTTTTATGTATGTACTTGTCACATTTAGTGGGTTTATTGTATATGTTTATATAGGTGATTTTATTGATATTAATTTAATTCTAAATTATAATAAGATAATTTTCACTTTAACCTGCGCTCTTCTATATGTGGAATTGTCAACTTATCCATCATGCAATACCATCAGGGAGGTGTCTGATTGGCTCCAAATTTATTCTGCAGCAGGACAAGTATAACATACTGTACAACCAATGTCATGAAGAACTATCATCATTGTAAAGATGAACAGAGTCCTGGAAGTGAGATCAGGGCTCTGTGGGGGCCATATCATCAGCATCGAGTCTGTCTGGGATTACATAAAGAGAGACAGAAGGATTTGAGTAACCTACATCCACAGATCTGTGGTTAGTTCTCCAAGATGTTTGGAACAACCTCCCTGCCGAGTTCCTTCAAAACTGTGCAAGTGTACCTAGAAGAATTGATGCTGTTTTGAAGGTAAGTGGTGGGCACACCAAATATTTAAATCAGATTTCTCTTCTGTTTATTCACTTTGCATTTTGTTAATTGATAAAAATAAACTATCAACACTTCTTAATTTATTCAAAAAGTAACATGGGGGAGATTCAATTGTCGGTGATGTGGCATTTGCACATTGCGCTGCGCACATTGCTGGCAATTACAGTAACAATCTCCACCTTCATTAAAAGAAAATTGTGCATATACTAATTATATATATATATATATATATATATATATATATATTTATTATGTCTATTAAATAACCCCCCCCCCCCCCCCCCTCCAAACTCATCAGAAGCCCCTCCAGACACAGCATAAGTCCCCCCCCTCTTGAGATTCATACATTAGGGGTAACAATGTTGCTGGATTTAATACTGTGCACCGTTTGACTGTGACATGTGAAGCACTTAATGTTACCTCGTACTTAGTGAGTCTGGCCGCTGAAAGGTGTTTTTACCTGTTGTATCGCTTGTACTCTTTGTGGCGTCAGATGTTTAGTGCCCTATGAAGTGCAGTGTCCTAAGAAAATTAACCTTCTTCGGTGCTGCTTGGAGCTTGGATTTGGACACTCTGCAGTCCTGCTGGGCCAAAAAGGTTAGTAGAGAAACAGTTTCTTCTTTACACTGTTGTTCACTATCAGCAGCTATCAACATGTCATCAACATACTGCAATAGTCGGGTAGTTTCAGGATATTGCGGTAACCAACCTTGTAAGACAGTTGACATTGCTTCAGAGAATTCTGAAGGGCTGGTGGCCCCTCCCTGTGGTAATCTGGTCCAGCAGTATTGTGTCCCTTCATGCGTAAAAGCCAGCATTCTCTGTGAATCGTTAGTTATTGGTACAGAAAAGAAAGCATTTGCTAGATCTATAACTGTAAACCACATTGATGTAACAGGAATTTGGTTCAGCAAGGTATGTGGGTTAGAAAAGTGATTGATGGAGTGTTACCTGCGTCCACTGGGGTCACTGAATGAGTTTCTAATTGCGGATACATCCTTGGTGCTACATTCTCTGACTGTGAAGTGGTGGTGGTGTATCTGCTCTATTGTCTGGTTGCTGTGATGGAGCCGTCAGGTCCACTTAAGGTGGTGTCATGTCTAATAGACCTGTAACTATGTGTGCATCCCCTCTTTTCTCATCTCTAATGATACTGTATACCACATGTTAACCATATCTGCATGTCCTTTTCTGCTTATCCATGCTTTATTGTGTTTTGAAACCTTTTCCACTTTTCTGGATCTAGTGCGCCCTCTAGTGAGAAACCTGCTCTGTCAAATATTTGTTTTTAAATATTTGTTGTTGTTTTTTTTAGAGATTTCTTTACTTCTCTGTACTCTAGTACCTTTGTGGGTTTTATAAACCCAACAACCCTGCTAGCCTGTGCAGCCAAGTATTCAGAATTGATCAATTTCTGAATATACTGTACTGTTGGGTTGCTTTACCGCATGTACTCTTAAAGTAGTTATCTGTATTTTACAGAGAATTATACCTCAATACCACCAATCAAAAACCTCTTAATTCCCTCTATTCTGGCTGAAAAATATTTGCATACTATACAAAGAAATATAATCAGAAAATAAAGAACAATCGTGCAAATCTCTGTTGCAGCTGTAACCATTTTTGCTTTCTTATTTCATAATCACCAGAATATCCTTTTACAATTTCATTACGTAACCCAGGTGGTAATTTCTTTATACTGTACAGACAGATAGGCTTCCCTTCAAAGGGTATGTGATTAACTTGCCAATATAA
>NW_027447592.1:0-28613 GCF_038048845.1 Mixophyes fleayi | reverse complement strand
TGCCGTACAAAAACAATGCTTTTTGCACTCCTGTCTCACTTTCTGTTGGACTTAAAAACAACGCTTTTTTACACTCCTGTCTCTTGGAAACAATGACTTACATCAATCCTTTTACATAATTCTTATTTCTCATTACATTGTAACATTGCCCACAATTATCAACTTTCTAAGTCTTTCTGAGCAAGAGAAATCGCAAAACATAGTCATTTCTTGATTGTCGTACAAAAACAACGCTTTTTTACACTCCTGTCTCACTTTCTCTTGGAAACAATGACTTACATCAATCCTTTTACATCATTCTTGTTTCTCATGACATTTCTAACATTGCCCATAATTATCACTTTCTAAGTCTTTCTGAGCAAGAGAAATCGCAAAACATAGTCATTTCTTTATTGCTGTACAAAAACAACGCTTTTTACACTCCTGTCTCACTTTCTCTTGGAAACAATGACTTACATCAATTCTTTTAAATAATTCTTGTTTCTCATGACATTTCTAACATTGCCCACAATTATCAACTTTCTAAGTCTTTCTGAGCAAGAGAAATCGCAAAAACATAGTTATTTCATCATTGCCGTACAAAAACAACGCTTTTTTTGTAGTCCTGTCTCACTTTCTCTTGGAAACAATGACTTACATCAATCCTTTTACATAATTCTTGTTTCTCATGACATTTCTAACATTGCCCACAATTATCAACTTTCTAAGTCTTTTCTGAGCAAGAGAAATCACAAAAAAATAGTAATTTTTTCCATTACCGTACAAAAACAACGCTTTTTTACACTCCTGTCTCACTTTCTCCTGGAAACAATGACTTACATCAATCCTTTTACACAATTCTTGTTTCTCATGAAATTTCTAACATTGCCCACAATGATCAACTTTCTAAGTCTTTCTCAGCGAGAAAAATCGCAAAACATAGCAATTTCTTCATTGCCGTTCAAAAACTACGCTTTTTTACACTCCTGCCTCACTTTCTCTTGGAAACAATGACTTACATCAATCCTTTTACATAATCATTATTTCTCATGACATTTCTAAGATTGCCCACAATTATCAACTTTCTAAGTCTTTCTGAGCAAGAGAAATCGCAAAACATAGTCATTTCTTCATTGCCGTACAAAAACAACGCTTTTTTACACTCCTGTCTCACTTTCTCTTGGAAACAATGACTTACATCAATCCTTTTACATAATTCATGTTTGTCATGACATTTCTAACATTGCCCACAATTATCAACTTTCTAAGTCTTTCTGAGCAAGAGAAATCGCAAAACATAGTCATTTCTTCATTGCCGTACAAAAACAACGCTTTTTTACACTCCTGTCTCACTTTCTCTTGGAAACAATGATTTACATCAATCCTTTTACATAATTCTTGTTTTCTCATGACATTTCTAACATTGCCCACAATTATAAACTTTCTAAGTCTTTCTGAGCAAGAGAAATCGCAAAACATAGTCATTTCTTCATTGCCGTACAAAAACAACGCTTTTTTACACTCCTGTCTCACTTTCTCTTGGAAACAATGACTTACATCAATCCTTTTACATAATTCATGTTTGTCATGACATTTCTAACATTGCCCACAATTATCAACTTTCTAAGTCTTTCTGAAGGCAAGAGAAATCGCAAAACATAGTCATTTCTTCATTGCCGTACAAAAACAACGCTTTTTTACACTCCTGTCTCACTTTCCTCTTGGAAACAATGACTTACATCAATCCTTTTTACATAATTCTTGTTTCTCATGACATTTCTAACATTGCCCACAATTATAAACTTTCTAAGTCTTTCTGAGCAAGAGAAATCGCAAAACATAGTCATTTCTTCATTGCCGTACAAAAACAACGCTTTTTTACACTCCTGTCTCACTTCTCTTGGAAACAATGACTTACATCAATCCTTTACATAATTCTTGTTTCTCATGACATTTCTAACATTGCCCACAATTATCAACTTTCTAAGTCTTTCTAAACACGAGAAATCGCAAAACATAGTCATTTCTTCATTGCCCGTACAAAAAACAACGATTTTTGCACTCCTGTCTCACTTTCTATTTGAAACAATGACTTACATCAAACCTTTTACATAATTCTTGTTTCTCATGACATTTCTAACATTGCCCACAATTATCAACTTTCTAAGTCTTTCTGAGCAAGAGAAATCGCAAAACATAGTCATTTCTTCATCATTGCCGTACAAAAACAATTCTTTTTTGCACTCCTGTCTCACTTTCTGTTGGACTAAAAACAACGCTTTTTTACACTCCTGTCTCTTGGAAACAATGACTTACATCAATCCTTTTACATAATTCTTATTCTCATTACATTTGTAACATTGCCCACAATTATCAACTTTCTAAGTCTTTCTGAGCAAGAGAAATCGCAAAACATAGTCATTTCTTGATTGTCGTACAAAAACAACGCTTTTTTTACACTCCTGTCTCACTTTCTCTTGGAAACAATGACTTACATCAATCCTTTTACATAATTCTTGTTTCTCATGACATTTCTAACATTGCCCATAATTATCAACTTTCTAAGTCTTTCTGAGCAAGAGAAATTGCAAAACATAGTCATTTCTTCATTGCTGTACAAAAACAACGCTTTTTTACACTCCTGTCTCACTTTCTCTTGGAAACAATTACGTACATCAATTATTTTACATAATTCTTGTTTCTCATGACATTCTAACATTGCCCACAATTATCAACTTTCTAAGTCTTTCTGAGCAAGAGAAATCGCAAAACATAGTCATTTTTTCATTGCCGTACAAAAACAACGCTTTTTTACTCTCCTGTCTCACTTTCTCTTGGAAACAATGACTTACATCAATTCTTTTAAATAATTCTTGTTTCTCATGACATTTCTAACATTGCCCACAATTATCAACTTTTCTAAGTCTTTCTGAGCAAGAGAAATCGCAAAACATAGTTATTTCTTCATTGCCGTACAAAAACAACGCTTTTTTTGTAGTCCTGTCTCACTTTCTCTTGGAAACAATGACTTACATCAATCCTTTTACATAATTCTTGTTTCTCATGACATTTCTAACATTGCCCACAATTATCAACTTTCTAAGTCTTTCTGAGCAAGAGAAATCGCAAAAACATAGTAATTTCTTCATTGCCGTACAAAAACAACGCTTTTTTACACTCCTGTCTCACTTTCTCCTGGAAACAATGACTTACATCAATCCTTTTACACAATTCTTGTTTCTCATGAAATTTCTAACATTGCCCACAATGATCAACTTTCTAAGTCTTTCTCAGCGAGAAAAATCGCAAAACATAGCAATTTCTTCATTGCCGATTCAAAAACTACGCTTTTTACACTCCTGCCTTCACTTTCTCTTGGAACAATGACTTACATCAATCCTTTACATAATCATTATTTCTCATGACATTCTAAGATTGCCCACAATTATCAACTTTCTAAGTCTTTCTGAGCAAGAGAAATCGCAAAACATAGTCATTTCTTCATTGCCGTACAAAAACAACGCTTTTTTACACTCCTGTCTCACTTTCTCTTGGAAACAATGACTTACATCAATCCTTTTACATAATTCATGTTTGTCATGACATTTCTAACATTGCCCACAATTATCAACTTTCTAAGTCTTTCTGAGCAAGAGAAATCGCAAAACATAGTCATTTCTTCATTGCCGTACAAAAACAACGCTTTTTTACACTCCTGTCTCACTTTCTCTTGGAAACAATGATTTACATCAATCCTTTTACATAATTCTTGTTTCTCATGACATTTCTAACATTGCCCACAATTATAAACTTTCTAAGTCTTTCTGAGCAAGAGAAAATCGCAAAACATAGTCATTTCTTCATTGCCGTACAAAAACAACGCTTTTTTACACTCCTGTCTCACTTTCTCTTGGAAACAATGACTTACATCAATCCTTTTACATAATTCATGTTGTCATGACATTTCTAACATTGCCCACAATTATCAAACTTTCTAAGTCTTTCTGAGCAAGAGAAATCGCAAAACATAGTCCATTTCTTCATTGCCGTACAAAAAACAACGCTTTTTTACACTCCTGTCTCACTTTCTCTTGGAAACAATGACTTACATCAATCCTTTTACATAATTCTTGTTTCTCATGACATTTCTAACATTGCCCACAATTATCAACTTTCTAAGTCCTTTCTAAACAACGAGAAATCGCAAAACATAGTCATTTCTTCATTGCCGTACAAAAACAACGATTTTTGCACTCCTGTCTCACTTTCTATTTGAAACAATGACTTACATCAAACCTTTTACATAATTCTTGTTTCTCATGACATTTCTAACATTGCCACAATTATCAACTTTCTAAGTCTTTCTGAGCAAGAGAAATCGCAAAACATAGTCATTTCTTCATCATTGCCGTACAAAAACACTGCTTTTTTGCACTCCTGTCTCACTTTCTGTTGGACTTAAAAACAACGCTTTTTTACACTCCTGTCTCTTGGAAACAATGACTTACATCAATCCTTTACATAATTCTTATTTCTCATTACATTTGTAACATTGCCCACAATTATCAACTTTCTAAGTCTTTCTGAGCAAGAGAAATCGCAAAACATAGTCATTTCTTGATTGTCGTACAAAAACAACGCTTTTTTACACTCCTGTCTCACTTCTCTTGGAAACAATGACTTACATCAATCCTTTTACATAATTCTTGTTTCTCATGACATTTCTAACATTGCCAATAATTATCAACTTTCTAAGTCTTTCTGAGCAAGAGAAATTGCAAAACATAGTCATTCTTCATTGCTGTACAAAACAACCGCTTTTTTACACTCCTGTCTCACTTTCTCTTGGAAACAATTACGTACATCAATTATTTTACATAATTCTTGTTTCTCATGACATTTCTAACATTGCCCACAATTATCAACTTTCTAAGTCTTTCTGAGCAAGAGAAATCGCAAAACATAGTCATTTTTTCATTGCCGTACAAAAACAACGCTTTTTTTACTCTCCTGTCTCACTTTCTCTTGGAAACAATGACTTACATCAATTCTTTTAAATAATTCTTGTTTCTCATGACATTTCTAACATTGCCCACAATTATCAACTTTCTAAGTCTTTCTGAGCAAGAGAAATCGCAAAACATAGTTATTTCTTCATTGCCGTACAAAAACAACGCTTTTTTTGTAGTCCTGTCTCACTTTCTCTTGGAAACAATGACTACATCAATCCTTTTACATAATTCTTGTTTTCTCATGACATTTCTAACATTGCCCACAATTATCAACTTTCTAAGTCTTTCTGAGCAAGAGAAATCGCAAAACATAGTAATTTCTTCATTGCCGTACAAAAACAACGCTTTTTTACACTCCTGTCTCACTTTCTCCTGGAAACAATGACTTACATCAATCCTTTTACACAATTCTTGTTTCTCATGAAATTTCTAACATTGCCCACAATGATCAACTTTCCTAAGTCTTTCTCAGCGAGAAAAATCGCAAAACATAGCAATTTCTTCATTGCCGTTCAAAAACTACGCTTTTTTACACTCCTGCCTCACTTTCTCTTGGAAACAATGACTTACATCAATCCTTTTACATAATCATTATTTCTCATGACATTTCTAAGATTGCCCACAATTATCAACTTTCTAAGTCTTTCTGAGCAAGAGAAATCGCAAAACATAGTCATTTCTTCATTGCCGTACAAAAACAACGCTTTTTTACACTCCTGTCTCACTTTCTCTTGAAACAATGACTTACATCAATCCTTTTACATAATTCATGTTTGTCATGACATTTCTAACATTGCCCACAATTATCAACTTTCTAAGTCTTTCTGAGCAAGAGAAATCGCAAAACATAGTCATTTCTTCATTGCCGTACAAAAAACAACGCTTTTTTACACTCCTGTCTCACTTTCTCTTGGAAACAATGATTTACATCAATCCTTTTACATAATTCTTGTTTCTCATGACATTTCTAACATTGCCCACAATTATAAACTTTCTAAGTCTTTCTGAGCAAGAGAAATCGCAAAACATAGTCATTTCTTCATTGCCGTACAAAAACAATGCTTTTTTACACTCCTGTCTCACTTTCTCTTGGAAACAATGACTTACATCAATCCTTTTACATAATTCATGTTTGTCATGACATTTCTAACATTGCCCACAATTATCAACTTTCTAAGTCTTTCTGAGCAAGAGAAATCGCAAAACATAGTCATTTCTTCATTGCCGTACAAAAACAACGCTTTTTTACACTCCTGTCTCACTTTCTCTTGGAAACAATGACTTACATCAATCCTTTTACATAATTCTTGTTTCTCATGACATTTCTAACATTGCCCACAATTATAAACTTTCTAAGTCTTTCTGAGCAAGAGAAATCGCAAAACATAGTCATTTCTTCATTGCCGTACAAAAACAACGCTTTTTTACACTCCTGTCTCACTTTCTCTTGGAAACAATGACTTACATCAATCCTTTTACATAATTCTTGTTTCTCATGACATTTCTAACATTGCCCACAATTATCAACTTTCTAAGTCTTTCTAAACACGAGAAATCGCAAAACATAGTCATTTCTTCATTGCCGTACAAAAACAACGATTTTTGCACTCCTGTCTCACTTTCTATTTGAAACAATGACTTACATCAAACCTTTTACATAATTCTTGTTTCTCATGACATTTCTAACATTGCCCACAATTATCAACTTTCTAAGTCTTTCTGAGCAAGAGAAATCGCAAAACATAGTCATTTCTTCATCATTGCCGTACAAAAACAATGCTTTTTTGCACTCCTGTCTCACTTTCTGTTGGACTTAAAAACAACGCTTTTTTACACTCCTGTCTCTTGGAAACAATGACTTACATCAATCCTTTTACATAATTCTTATTTCTCATTACATTTGTAACATTGCCCACAATTATCAACTTTCTAAGTCTTTCTGAGCAAGAGAAATCGCAAAACATAGTCATTTCTTGATTGTCGTACAAAAACAACGCTTTTTTACACTCCTGTCTCACTTTCTCTTGGAAACAATGACTTACATCAATCCTTTTACATAATTCTTGTTTCTCATGACATTTCTAACATTGCCCATAATTATCAACTTTCTAAGTCTTTCTGAGCAAGAGAAATTGCAAAACATAGTCATTTCTTCATTGCTGTACAAAAACAACGCTTTTTTACACTCCTGTCTCACTTTCTCTTGGAAACAATTACGTACATCAATTATTTTACATAATTCTTGTTTCTCATGACATTTCTAACATTGCCCACAATTATCAACTTTCTAAGTCTTTCTGAGCAAGAGAAATCGCAAAACATAGTCATTTTTTCATTGCCGTACAAAAACAACGCTTTTTTACTCTCCTGTCTCACTTTCTCTTGGAAACAATGACTTACATCAATTCTTTTAAATAATTCTTGTTTCTCATGACATTTCTAACATTGCCCACAATTATCAACTTTCTAAGTCTTTCTGAGCAAGAGAAATCGCAAAACATAGTTATTTCTTCATTGCCGTACAAAAACAACGCTTTTTTTGTAGTCCTGTCTCACTTTCTCTTGGAAACAATGACTTACATCAATCCTTTTACATAATTCTTGTTTCTCATGACATTTCTAACATTGCCCACAATTATCAACTTTCTAAGTCTTTCTGAGCAAGAGAAATCGCAAAACATAGTAATTTCTTCATTGCCGTACAAAAACAACGCTTTTTTACACTCCTGTCTCACTTTCTCCTGGAAACAATGACTTACATCAATCCTTTTACACAATTCTTGTTTCTCATGAAATTTCTAACATTGCCCACAATGATCAACTTTCTAAGTCTTTCTCAGCGAGAAAAATCGCAAAACATAGCAATTTCTTCATTGCCGTTCAAAAACTACGCTTTTTTACACTCCTGCCTCACTTTCTCTTGGAAACAATGACTTACATCAATCCTTTTACATAATCATTATTTCTCATGACATTTCTAAGATTGCCCACAATTATCAACTTTCTAAGTCTTTCTGAGCAAGAGAAATCGCAAAACATAGTCATTTCTTCATTGCCGTACAAAAACAATGCTTTTTTACACTCCTGTCTCACTTTCTCTTGGAAACAATGATTTACATCAATCCTTTTACATAATTCTTGTTTCTCATGACATTTCTAACATTGCCCACAATTATAAACTTTCTAAGTCTTTCTGAGCAAGAGAAATCGCAAAACATAGTCATTTCTTCATTGCCGTACAAAAACAACGCTTTTTTACACTCCTGTCTCACTTTCTCTTGGAAACAATGACTTACATCAATCCTTTTACATAATTCATGTTTGTCATGACATTTCTAACATTGCCCACAATTATCAACTTTCTAAGTCTTTCTGAGCAAGAGAAATCGCAAAACATAGTCATTTCTTCATTGCCGTACAAAAACAACGCTTTTTTACACTCCTGTCTCACTTTCTCTTGGAAACAATGACTTACATCAATCCTTTTACATAATTCTTGTTTCTCATGACATTTCTAACATTGCCCACAATTATAAACTTTCTAAGTCTTTCTGAGCAAGAGAAATCGCAAAACATAGTCATTTCTTCATTGCCGTACAAAAACAACGCTTTTTTACACTCCTGTCTCACTTTCTCTTGGAAACAATGACTTACATTAATCCTTTTACATAATTCTTGTTTCTCATGACATTTCTAACATTGCCCACAATTATCAACTTTCTAAGTATTTCTAAACACGAGAAATCGCAAAACATAGTCATTTCTTCATTGCCGTACAAAAACAACGATTTTTGCACTCCTGTCTCACTTTCTATTTGAAACAATGACTTACATCAAACCTTTTACATAATTCTTGTTTCTCATGATATTTCTAACATTGCCCACAATTATCAACTTTCTAAGTCTTTCTGAGCAAGAGAAATCGCAAAACATAGTCATTTCTTCATCATTGCCGTACAAAAACAATGCTTTTTTGCACTCCTGTCTCACTTTCTGTTGGACTTAAAAACAACGCTTTTTTACACTCCTGTCTCTTGGAAACAATGACTTACATCAATCCTTTTACATAATTCTTATTTCTCATTACATTTGTAACATTGCCCACAATTATCAACTTTCTAAGTCTTTCTCAGCGAGAAAAATCGCAAAACATAGCAATTTCTTCATTGCCGTTCAAAAACTACGCTTTTTTACACTCCTGCCTCACTTTCTCTTGGAAACAATGACTTACATCAATCCTTTTACATAATCATTATTTCTCATGACATTTCTAAGATTGCCCACAATTATCAACTTTCTAAGTCTTTCTGAGCAAGAGAAATCGCAAAACATAGTCATTTCTTCATTGCCGTACAAAAACAACGCTTTTTTACACTCCTGTCTCACTTTCTCTTGGAAACAATGACTTACATCAATCCTTTTACATAATTCATGTTTGTCATGACATTTCTAACATTGCCCACAATTATCAACTTTCTAAGTCTTTCTGAGCAAGAGAAATCGCAAAACATAGTCATTTCTTCATTGCCGTACAAAAACAACGCTTTTTTACACTCCTGTCTCACTTTCTGTTGGACTTAAAAACAACGCTTTTTTACACTCCTGTCTCTTGGAAACAATGACTTACATCAATCCTTTTACATAATTCTTATTTCTCATTACATTTGTAACATTGCCCACAATTATCAACTTTCTAAGTCTTTCTGAGCAAGAGAAATCGCAAAACATAGTCATTTCTTGATTGTCGTACAAAAACAATGCTTTTTTACACTCCTGTCTCACTTTCTCTTGGAAACAATGACTTACATCAATCCTTTTACATAATTCTTGTTTCTCATGACATTTCTAACATTGCCCATAATTATCAACTTTCTAAGTCTTTCTGAGCAAGAGAAATTGCAAAACATAGTCATTTCTTCATTGCTGTACAAAAACAACGCTTTTTTACACTCCTGTCTCACTTTCTCTTGGAAACAATTACGTACATCAATTATTTTACATAATTCTTGTTTCTCATGACATTTCTAACATTGCCCACAATTATCAACTTTCTAAGTCTTTCTGAGCAAGAGAAATCGCAAAACATAGTCATTTTTTCATTGCCGTACAAAAACAACGCTTTTTTACTCTCCTGTCTCACTTTCTCTTGGAAACAATGACTTACATCAATTCGTTTAAATAATTCTTGTTTCTCATGACATTTCTAACATTGCCCACAATTATCAACTTTCTAAGTCTTTCTGAGCAAGAGAAATCGCAAAACATAGTTATTTCTTCATTGCCGTACAAAAACAACGCTTTTTTTGTAGTCCTGTCTCACTTTCTCTTGGAAACAATGACTTACATCAATCCTTTTACATAAATATTGTTTCTCATGACATTTCTAACATTACCCACAATTATCAACTTTCTAAGTCTTTCTGAGCAAGAGAAATCGCAAAACATAGTCATTTCTTCATTGCCGTACAAAAACAACGCTTTTTTACACTCCTGTCTCACTTTCTCTTGGAAACAATGAATTACATCAATTCTTTTACATAATTCTTATTTCTCATGACATTTCTAACATTGCCCACAATTATCAACTTTCTAAGTCTTTCTGAGCAAGAGAAATCGCAAAACATAGTCATTTCTTCATTGCCGTACAAAAACAACGCTTTTTTACACTCCTGACTCACTTTCTCTTGGAAACAATGACTTACATCAATCATTTTACATAATTCTTGTTTCTCATGACATTTCTAACATTGCCCACATTTATCAACTTTCTAAGTCTTTCTCAGCAAGAAAAATCGCAAAACATAGTAATTTCTTCATTGCCGTTCAAAAACAACGCTTTTTTACACTCCTGCCTCACTTTCTCTTGGAAACAATGACTTACATCAATCCTTTTACATAATCATTATTTCTCATGACATTTCTAACATTGCCCACAATTATCAACTTTCTAAGTCTTTCTGAGCAAGAGAAATCGCAAAACATATTAATTTCCTTATTGCCGTACAAAAACAACGCTTTTTTACACTCCTGTCTCACTTTCTCTTGGAAACAAAGACTTACATCAATCCTTTTACATAATTCTTGTTTCTCATGACATTTCTAACATTGCCCACAATTATCAACTTTCTAAGTTTTTCTGAGCAAGAGAAATCGCAAAACATAGTCATTTCTTCATTGCCGTACAAAAACAACGCTTTTTTACACTCCTGACTCACTTTCTCTTGGAAACAATGACTTACATCAATCATTTTACATAATTCTTGTTTCTCATGACATTTCTAACATTGCCCACATTTATCAACTTTCTAAGTCTTTCTCAGCAAGAAAAATCGCAAAACATAGTAATTTCTTCATTGCCGTTCAAAAACAACGCTTTTTTACACTCCTGCCTCACTTTCTCTTGGAAACAATGACTTACATCAATCCTTTCACATAATCATTATTTCTCATGACATTTCTAAGATTGCCCACAATTATCAACTTTCTAAGTCTTTCTGAGCAAGAGAAATCGCAAAACATATTAATTTCCTTATTGCCGTCCTAAAACAACGCTTTTTTACACTCCTGTCTCACTTTCTCTTGGAAACAAAGACTTACATCAATCCTTTTACATAATTCTTGTTTCTCATGACATTTCTAACATTGCCCACAATTATCAACTTTCTAAGTCTTTCTGAGCAAGAGAAATCGCAAAACATAGTCATTTCTTCATTGCCGTACAAAAACAACGCTTTTTTACACTCCTGTCTCACTTTCTCTTGGAAACAAAGACTTACATCAATCCTTTTACATAATTCTTGTTTCTCATGACATTTCTAACATTGCCCACATTGATCAACTTTATAAGTCTTTCTCAGCAAGAAAAATTGCAAAACATAGTAATTTCTTCATTGCCGTTCAAAAACAACGCTTTTTTACACTCCTGCCTCACTTTCTCTTGGAAACAATGACTTACATCAATCCTTTTATTTAATCATTATTTCTCATGACATTTCTAAGATTGCCCACAATTATCAACTTTCTAAGTCTTTCTAAGCAAGAGAAATCGCAAAACATATTAATTTCCTTATTACCGTACAAAAACAAGGCTTTTTTACACTCCTGTCTCCCTTTCTCTTGGAAACAAAGACTTACATCAATCCTTTTACATAATTCTTGTTTCTCATGACATTTCTAACATTGCCCACAATTATCAACTTTCTAAGTCTTTCTGAGCAAGAGAAATCGCAAAACATAGTATTTTCTTCATTGCCGTATAAAAACAACGCTTTTTTACACTCCTGTCTCACTTTCTCTTGGAAACAATGACTTACATCAATTATTTTACATAATTCTTGTTTCTCATGACATTTCTAACATTGCCCACAATTATCAACTTTCTAAGTCTTTCTGAGCAAGAGAAATCGCAAAACATAGTCATTTCTTCATTGCCGTACAAAAACAATGCTTTTTTACACTCCTGTGTCACTTTCTCTTGGAAACAAAGACTTATATCAATCCTTTTAAATAATTCTTGTTTCTCATAACATTTCTAACATTGCCCACAATTATCAACTTTCTAAGTCTTTCTGAGCAAGAGAAATCGCAAAACATAGTCATTTCTTCATTGCCGTCCAAAAACAACGCTTTTTTACACTCCTGTCTCACTTTCTCTTGGAAACAGTGACTTACATCAATCCTTTTACATAATTCTTGTTTCTCGTGACATTTCTAACATTGCCCACAATTATCAACTTTCTAAGTCTTTCTGAGCAAGAGAAATCGCAAAACATAGTCATTTCTTTATTGCCGTACAAAAACAACGCTTTTTTACACTCCTGTCTCACTTTCTCTTGGAAACAATGACTTACATCAATTCTTTTAAATAATTCTTGTTTCTCATGACATTTCTAACATTGCCCACAATTATCAACTTTCTAAGTCTTTCTGAGCAAGAGAAATCGCAAAACATAGTCATTTCTTTATTGCCGTACAAAAACAATGCTTTTTTACACTCCTGTCTCACTTTCTCTTGGAAACAATGACTTACATCAATTCTTTTAAATAATTCTTGTTTCTCATGACATTTCTAACATTGCCCACAATTATCAACTTTCTAAGTCTTTCTGAGCAAGAGAAATCGCAAAACATAGTCGTTTCTTCATTGCCGTACAAAAACAACGCTTTTTTTGTAGTCCTGTCTCACTTTCTCTTGGAAACAATGACTTACATCAATCCTTTTACATAATTCTTGTTTCTCATGACATTTCTAACATTGCCCACAATTATCAACTTTCTAAGTCTTTCTGAGCAAGAGAAATCGCAAAACATAGTCATTTCTTCATTGCCGTATAAAAACAACGCTTTTTTACACTCCTGTCTCACTTTCTCTTGGAAACAATGACTTACATCAATTATTTTACATAATTCTTGTTTCTCATGACATTTCTAACATTGCCCACAATTATCAACTTTCTAAGCCTTTCTGAGCAAGAGAAATCGCAAAACATAGTCATTTCTTCATTGCCGTACAAAAACAATGCTTTTTTACACTCCTGTCTCACTTTCTCTTGGAAACAATGACTTACATCAATTCTTTTAAATAATTCTTGTTTCTCATGACATTTCTAACATTGCCCACAATTATCAACTTTCTAAGTCTTTCTGAGCAAGAGAAATCGCAAAACATAGTCATTTCTTCATTGCCGTACAAAAACAATGCTTTTTTACACTCCTGACTCACTTTCTCTTGGAAACAATGACTTACATCAATCATTTTACATAATTCTTGTTTCTCATGACATTTCTAACATTGCCCACATTTATCAACTTTCTAAGTCTTTCTCAGCAAGAAAAATCGCAAAACATAGTAATTTCTTCATTGCCGTTCAAAAACAACGCTTTTTTACACTCCTGCCTCACTTTCTCTTGGAAACAATGACTTACATCAATCCTTTTACATAATCATTATTTCTCATGACATTTCTAAGATTGCCCACAATTATCAACTTTTTAAGTCTTTCTGAGCAAGAGAAATCGCAAAACATATTAATTTCCTTATTGCCGTCCTAAAACAACGCTTTTTTACACTCCTGTCTCACTTTCTCTTGGAAACAAAGACTTACATCAATCCTTTTACATAATTCTTGTTTCTCATGACATTTCTAACATTGCCCACAATTATCAACTTTCTAAGTCTTTCTGAGCAAGAGAAATCGCAAAACATAGTCATTTCTTTATTGCCGTACAAAAACAATGCTTTTTTACACTCCTGTCTCACTTTCTCTTGGAAACAATGACTTACATCAATTCTTTTAAATAATTCTTGTTTCTCATGACATTTCTAACATTGCCCACAATTATCAACTTTCTAAGTCTTTCTGAGCAAGAGAAATCGCAAAACATAGTCGTTTCTTCATTGCCGTACAAAAACAACGCTTTTTTTGTAGTCCTGTCTCACTTTCTCTTGGAAACAATGACTTACATCAATCCTTTTACATAATTCTTGTTTCTCATGACATTTCTAACATTGCCCACAATTATCAACTTTCTAAGTCTTTCTGAGCAAGAGAAATCGCAAAACATAGTCATTTCTTCATTGCCGTATAAAAACAACGCTTTTTTACACTCCTGTCTCACTTTCTCTTGGAAACAATGACTTACATCAATTATTTTACATAATTCTTGTTTCTCATGACATTTCTAACATTGCCCACAATTATCAACTTTCTAAGCCTTTCTGAGCAAGAGAAATCGCAAAACATAGTCATTTCTTCATTGCCGTACAAAAACAATGCTTTTTTACACTCCTGTCTCACTTTCTCTTGGAAACAATGACTTACATCAATTCTTTTAAATAATTCTTGTTTCTCATGACATTTCTAACATTGCCCACAATTATCAACTTTCTAAGTCTTTCTGAGCAAGAGAAATCGCAAAACATAGTCATTTCTTCATTGCCGTACAAAAACAATGCTTTTTTACACTCCTGACTCACTTTCTCTTGGAAACAATGACTTACATCAATCATTTTACATAATTCTTGTTTCTCATGACATTTCTAACATTGCCCACATTTATCAACTTTCTAAGTCTTTCTCAGCAAGAAAAATCGCAAAACATAGTAATTTCTTCATTGCCGTTCGTCAAAAACAACGCTTTTTTACACTCCTGCCTCACTTCTCTTGGAAACAATGACTTACATCAATCCTTTTACATAATCATTATTTCTCATGACATTTCTAAGATTGCCCACAATTATCAACTTTCTAAGTCTTTCTGAGCAAGAGAAATCGCAAACATATTAATTTCCTTATTGCCGTCCTAAAACAACGCTTTTTTACACTCCTGGTCTCACTTTCTCTTGGAAACAAAGACTTACATCAATCCTTTTACATAATTCTTGTTTCTCATGACATTTCTAACATTGCCCACAATTATCAACTTTCTAAGTCTTTCTGAGCAAGAGAAATCGCAAACATAGTCATTTCTTTATTGCCGTACAAAAACAATGCTTTTTTACACTCCTGTCTCACTTTCTCTTGGAAACAATGACTTACATCAATTCTTTTAAATAATTCTTGTTTCTCATGACATTTCTAACATTGCCCACAATTATCAACTTTCTAAGTCTTTCTGAGCAAGAGAAATCGCAAAACATAGTCGTTTCTTCATTGCCGTACAAAAACAACGCTTTTTTGTAGTCCTGTCTCACTTTCTCTTGGAAACAATGACTTACATCAATCCTTTTACATAATTCTTGTTTCTCATGACATTTCTAACATTGCCCACAATTATCAACTTTCTAAGTCTTTCTGAGCAAGAGAAATCGCAAAACATAGTCATTTCTTCATTGCCGTATAAAAACAACGCTTTTTTACACTCCTGTCTCACTTTCTCTTGGAAACAATGACTTACATCAATTATTTTACATAATTCTTGTTTCTCATGACATTTCTAACATTGCCCACAATTATCAACTTTCTAAGTCTTTCTGAGCAAGAGAAATCGCAAAACATAGTAATTTCTTCATTGCCGTTCAAAAACAACGCTTTTTTACACTCCTACCTCACTTTCTCTTGGAAACAATGACTTACATCAATCCTTTTACATAATCATTATTTCTCATGACATTTCTAACATTGCCCACAATTATCAACTTTCTAAGTCTTTCTGAGCAAGAGAAATCGCAAAACATATTAATTTCCTTATTGCCGTACAAAAACAACGCTTTTTTACACTCCTGTCTCACTTTCTCTTGGAAACAAAGACTTACATCAATCCTTTTACATAATTCTTGTTTCTCATGACATTTCTAACATTGCCCACAATTATCAACTTTCTAAGTCTTTCTGAGCAAGAGAAATCGCAAAACATAGTCATTTCTTCATTGCCGTATAAAAACAACGCTTTTTACACTCCTGTCTCACTTTCTCTTGGAAACAAAGACTTACATCAATCCTTTTACATAATTCTTGTTTCTCATGACATTCTAACATTGCCCACAATTATCAACTTTCTAAGTCTTTCTGAGCAAGAGAAATCGCAAAACATAGTCATTTCTTCATTGCCGTATAAAAACAACGCTTTTTTACACTCCTGTCTCACTTTCTCTTGGAAACAATGACTTACATCAATTATTTTACATAATTCTTGTTTCTCATTACATTTCTAACATTGTCCACAATTATCAACTTTCTAAGTCTTTCTGAGCAAGAGAAATCGCAAAACATAGTCATTTCTTTATTGCCGTACAAAAACAATGCTTTTTTACACTCCTGTCTCACTTTCTCTTGGAAACAAAGACTTACATCAATCCTTTTAAATAATTCTTGTTTCTCATGACATTTCTAACATTGCCCACAATTATCAACTTTCTAAGTCTTTCTGAGCAAGAGAAATCGCAAAACATAGTCATTTCTTCATTGCCGTCCAAAAACAACGCTTTTTTACACTCCTGTCTCACTTTCTCTTGGAAACAGTGACTTACATCAATCCTTTTACATAATTCTTGTTTCTCGTGACATTTCTAACATTGCCCACAATTATCAACTTTCTAAGTCTTTCTGAGCAAGAGAAATCGCAAAACATAGTCATTTCTTCATTGCCGTACAAAAACAACGCTTTTTTACACTCCTGTCTCACTTTCTCTTGGAAACAATGACTTACATCAATTCTTTTACATAATTCTGTTTCTCATGACATTTCTAACATTGCCAACAATTATCAACTTTCTAAGTCTTTCTGAGCAAGAGAAATCGCAAAGCATAGTCATTTCTTTATTGCCGTACAAAAACAATGCTTTTTTACACTCCTGTCTCACTTTCTCTTGGAAACAATGACTTACATCAATTCTTTTAAATAATTCTTGTTTCTCATGACATTTCTAACATTGCCCACAATTATCAACTTTCTAAGTCTTTCTGAGCAAAGAGAAATCGCAAAACATAGTCGTTTCTTCATTGCCGTACAAAAACAACGCTTTTTTTTGTAGTCCTGTCTCACTTTCTCTTGGAAACAATGACTTACATCAATCCTTTTACATAATTCTTGTTTCTCATGACATTTCTAACATTGCCCACAATTATCAACTTTCTAAGTCTTTCTGAGCAAGAGAAATCGCAAAACATAGTCATTTCTTCATTGCCGTACAAAAACAACGCTTTTTTACACTCCGGTCTCACTTTCTCTGGAAACAATGACTTACATCAATCCTTTTACATAATCATTATTTCTCATGACATTTCTAAGATTGCCCACAATTATCAACTTTCTAAGTCTTTCTGAGCAAGAGAAATCGCAAAACATAGTAATTTCTTCATTGCCGTTCAAAAACAACGCTTTTTTACACTCCTACCTCACTTTCTCTTGGAAACAAGGACTTACATCAATCCTTTTACATAATCATTATTTCTCATGACATTTCTAAGATTGCCCACAATTATCAACTTTCTAAGTCCTTTCTGAGCAAGAGAAATCGCAAAACATATTAATTTCCTTATTGCCGTACAAAAACAACGCTTTTTTACACTCCTGTCTCACTTTCTCTTGGAAACAAAGACTTACATCAATCCTTTTACATAATTCTTGTTTCTCATGACATTTCTAACATTGCCCACAATTATCAACTTTCTAAGTCTTTCTGAGCAAGAGAAATCGCAAAACATAGTCGTTTCTTCATTGCCGTACAAAAACAACGCTTTTTTTGTAGTCCTGTCTCACTTTCTCTTGGAAACAATGACTTACATCAATCCTTTTACATAATTCTTGTTTCTCATGACATTTCTAACATTGCCCACAATTATCAACTTTCTAAGTCTTTCTGAGCAAGAGAAATCGCAAAACATAGTCATTTCTTCATTGCCGTACAAAAACAACGCTTTTTTACACTCCGGTCTCACTTTCTCTTGGAAACAATGACTTACATCAATCCTTTTACATAATCATTATTTCTCATGACATTTCTAAGATTGCCCACAATTATCAACTTTCTAAGTCTTTCTGAGCAAGAGAAATCGCAAAACATAGTAATTTCTTCATTGCCGTTCAAAAACAACGCTTTTTTACACTCCTACCTCACTTTCTCTTGGAAACAAGGACTTACATCAATCCTTTTACATAATCATTATTTCTCATGACATTTCTAAGATTGCCCACAATTATCAACTTTCTAAGTCTTTCTGAGCAAGAGAAATCGCAAAACATATTAATTTCCTTATTGCCGTACAAAAACAACGCTTTTTTTACACTCCTGTCTCACTTTCTCTTGGAAACAAAGACTTACATCAATCCTTTTACATAATTCTTGTTTCTCATGACATTTCTAACATTGCCCACAATTATCAACTTTCTAAGTCTTTCTGAGCAAGAGAAATCGCAAAACATAGTCGTTTCTTCATTGCCGTACAAAAACAACGCTTTTTTTGTAGTCCTGTCTCACTTTCTCTTGGAAACAATGACTTACATCAATCCTTTTACATAATTCTTGTTTCTCATGACATTTCTAACATTGCCCACAATTATCAACTTTCTAAGTCTTTCTGAGCAAGAGAAATCGCAAAACATAGTCATTTCTTTATTGCCCCCCCCCCCCCCGTACAAAAACAATGCTTTTTTACACTCCTGTCTCACTTCTCTTGGAAACAATGACTTACATCAATTCTTTTAAATAATTCTTGTTTCTCATGACATTTCTAACATTGCCCACAATTATCAACTTTCGAAGTCTTTCTGAGCAAGAGAAATCGCAAAACATAGTCGTTTCTTCATTGCCGTACAAAAACAACGCTTTTTTTGTAGTCCTGTCTCACTTTCTCTTGGAAACAATGACTTACATCAATCCTTTTACATAATTCTTGTTTCTCATGACATTTCTAACATTGCCCACAATTATCAACTTTCTAAGTCTTTCTGAGCAAGAGAAATCGCAAAACATAGTCATTTCTTCATTGCCGTACAAAAACAACGCTTTTTTACACTCCGGTCTCACTTTCTCTTGGAAACAATGACTTACATCAATCCTTTTACATAATCATTATTTCTCATGACATTTCTAAGATTGCCCACAATTATCAACTTTCTAAGTCTTTCTGAGCAAGAGAAATCGCAAAACATTAGTAATTTCTTCATTGCCGTTCAAAAACAACGCTTTTTTACACTCCTACCTCACTTTCTCTTGAAACAATGACTTACATCAATCCTTTTACATAATCATTATTTCTCATGACATTTCTAACATTGCCCACAATTATCAACTTTCTAAGTCTTTTCTGAGCAAGAGAAATCGCAAAACATATTAATTTCCTTATTGCCGTACAAAAACAACGCTTTTTTACACTCCTGTCTCACTTTCTCTTGGAAACAAAGACTTACATCAATCCTTTTACATAATTCTTGTTTCTCATGACATTTCTAACATTGCCCACAATTATCAACTTTCTAAGTCTTTCTGAGCAAGAGAAATCGCAAAACATAGTCATTTCTTCATTGCCGTATAAAAACAACGCTTTTTTACACTCCTGTCTCACTTTCTCTTGGAAACAATGACTTACATCAATTATTTTACATAATTCTTGTTTCTCATGACATTTCTAACATTGCCCACAATTATCAACTTTCTAAGCCTTTCTGAGCAAGAGAAATCGCAAAACATAGTCCATTTCTTCATTGCCGTACAAAAACAATGCTTTTTTACACTCCTGTCTCACTTTCTCTTGGAAACAATGACTTACATCAATTCTTTTAAATAATTCTTGTTTCTCATGACATTTCTAACATTGCCCACAATTATCAACTTTCTAAGTCTTTCTGAGCAAGAGAAATCGCAAAACATAGTCATTTCTTCATTGCCGTACAAAAACAACGCTTTTTTACACTCCTGACTCACTTTCTCTTGGAAACAATGACTTACATCAATCATTTTACATAATTCTTGTTTCTCATGACATTTCTAACATTGCCCACATTTATCAAATTTCTAAGTCTTTCTCAGCAAGAAAAATCGCAAAACATAGTAATTTCTTCATTGCCGTTCAAAAACAACGCTTTTTTACACTCCTGCCTCACTTTCTCTTGGAAACAATGACTTACATCAATCCTTTTACATAATCATTATTTCTCATGACATTTCTAAGATTGCCCACAATTATCAACTTTCTAAGTCTTTCTGAGCAAGAGAAATCGCAAAACATATTAATTTCCTTATTGCCGTCCTAAAACAACGCTTTTTTACACTCCTGTCTCACTTTCTCTTGGAAACAAAGACTTACATCAATCCTTTTACATAATTCTTGTTTCTCATGACATTTCTAACATTGCCCACAATTATCAACTTTCTAAGTCTTTCTGAGCAAGAGAATCGCAAACATAGTCATTTCTTCATTGCCGTACAAAACAACGCTTTTTTTACACTCCTGACTCACTTTCTCTAGGAAACAATGACTTACATCAATCCTTTTACATAATTCTTGTTTCTCATGACATTTCTAACATTGCCCACATTGATCAACTTTATAAGTCTTTCTCAGCAAGAAAAATTGCAAAACATAGTAATTTCTTCATTGCCGTTCAAAAACAACGCTTTTTTACACTCCTGCCTCACTTTCTCTTGGAAACAATGACTTACATCAATCTTTTATTTAATCATTATTTCTCATGACATTTCTAAGATTGCCCACAATTATCAACTTTCTAAGTCTTTCTGAGCAAGAGAAATCGCAAAACATATTAATTTCCTTATTACCGTACAAAACAAGGCTTTTTTACACTCCTGTCTCCCTTTCTCTTGGAAACAAAGACTTACATCAATCCTTTTACATAATTCTTGTTTCTCATGACATTTCTAACATTGCCCACAATTATCAACTTTCTAAGCCTTTCTGAGCAAGAGAAATCGCAAAACATAGTCATTTCTTCATTGCCGTACAAAAACAATGCTTTTTTATACTCCTGTCTCACTTTCTCTTGGAAACAAAGACTTACATCAATCCTTTTAAATAATTCTTGTTTCTCATGACATTTCTAACATTGCCCACAATTATCAACTTTCTAAGTCTTTCTGAGCAAGAGAAATCGCAAAACATAGTCATTTCTTCATTGCTGTCCAAAAACAACGCTTTTTTACACTCCTGTCTCACTTTCTCTTGGAAACAGTGACTTACATCAATCCTTTTACATAATTCTTGTTTCTCATGACATTTCTAACATTGCCCACAATTATCAACTTTCTAAGTCTTCTGAGCAAGAGAAATCGCAAAACATAGTCATTTCTTCATTGCCGTACAAAAACAATGCTTTTTTACACTCCAGTCTCACTTTCTCTTGGAACAATGACTTACATCAATTCTTTTACATAATTCTTGTTTCTCATGACATTTCTAACATTGCCCACAATTATCAACTTTCTAAGTCTTTCTGAGCAAGAGAAATCGCAAAACATAGTCATTTCTTTATTGCCGTACAAAAACAATGCGTTTTTACACTCCTGTCTCACTTTCTCTTGGAAACAATGATTTACATCAATTCTTTTAAATAATTCTTGTTTCTCATGACATTTCTAACATTGCCCACAATTATCAACTTTCTAAGTCTTTCTGAGCAAGAGAAATCGCAAAACATAGTCATTTCTTCATTGCCGTACAAAAACAACCCTTTTTTTGTAGTCCTGTCTCACTTTCTCTTGGAAACAATGACTTACATCAATCCTTTTACATAATTCTTGTTTCTCATGACATTTCTAACATTGCCACAATTATCAACTTTCTAAGTCTTTCTGAGCAAGAGAAATCGCAAAACATAGTCATTTCTTAATTGCCGTACAAAACAACCGCTTTTTTACACTCCTGTCTCACTTTCTCCTGGAAACAATGACTTACATCAATCCTTTTACACATTCTTGTTTCTCATGAAATTTCTAACATTGCCCACAATTATCAACTTTCTAAGTCTTTCTGAGCAAAAAAATTGCAAAACATAGTAATTTCTTCATTGCCGTACAAAAACAACGCTTTTTTACACTCCGGTCTCACTTTCTCTTGGAAACAATGACTTACATCAATCCTTTTACATAATCATTATTTCTCATGACATTTCTAAGATTGCCCACAATTATCAACTTTCTAAGTCTTTCTGAGCAAGAGAAATCGCAAAACATATTAATTTCCTTATTGCCGTACAAAAACAACGCTTTTTTACACTCCTGTCTCACTTTCTCTTGAAACAAAGACTTACATCAATCCTTTTACATAATTCTTGTTTCTCATGACATTTCTAACATTGCCCACAATTATCAACTTTCTAAGTCTTTCTGAGCAAGAGAAATCGCAAAACATAGTCATTTCTTCATTGCCGTATAAAAACAACGCTTTTTTACACTCCTGTCTCACTTTCTCTTGGAAACAATGACTTACATCAATTATTTTACATAATTCTTGTTTCTCATGACATTTCTAACATTGCCCACAATTATCAACTTTCTAAGCCTTTCTGAGCAAGAGAAATCGCAAAACATAGTCATTTCTTCATTGCCGTACAAAAACAATGCTTTTTTACACTCCTGTCTCACTTTCTCTTGGAAACAATGACTTACATCAATTCTTTTAAATAATTCTTGTTTCTCATGACATTTCTAACATTGCCCACAATTATCAACTTTCTAAGTCTTTCTGAGCAAGAGAAATCGCAAAACATAGTCATTTCTTCATTGCCGTACAAAAACAACGCTTTTTTACACTCCTGTCTCACTTTCTCTTGGAAACAATGACTTACATCAATCCTTTTACATAATTCTTGTTTCTCATGACATTTCTAACATTGCCCACAATTATCAACTTTCTAAGTCTTTCTGAGCAAGAGAAATCGCAAAACATAGTCATTTCTTCATTGCCGTACAAAAACAACGCTTTTTTACACTCCTGTCTCACTTTCTCTTGGAAACAATGACTTACATCAATCCTTTTACATAATTCTTGTTTCTCATGACATTTCTAACATTGCCCACAATTATCAACTTTCTAAGTCTTTCTGAGCAAGAGAAATCGCAAAACATAGTCATTTCTTCATTGCCGTAGAAAAACAACGCTTTTTTACACTCCTGTCTCACTTTCTCTTGGAAACAATGACTTACATCAATCCTTTTACATAATTCTTGTTTCTCATGACATTTCTAACATTGCCCACAATTATCAACTTTCTAAGTCTTTCTGAGCAAGAGAAATCGCAAAACATAGTCATTTCTTTATTGCCGTACAAAAACAACGCTTTTTTACACTCCTGTCTCACTTTCTCTTGGGAAACAATGACTTACATCAATTATTTTACATAATTCTTGTTTCTCATGACATTTCTAACATTGCCCACAATTATCAACTTTCTAAGTCTTTCTGAGCAAGAAAAATTGCAAAACATAGTAATTTCTTCATTGCTGTACAAAAACAACGCTTTTTTACACTCCTGTCTCACTTTCTCTTGGAAACAATGACTTACATCAATTCTTTTAAATAATTCTTGTTTCTCATGACATTTCTAACATTGCCCACAATTATCAACTTTCTAAGTCTTTCTGAGCAAGAGAAATCGCAAAACATAGTCATTTCTTCATTGCCGTAAAAAAACAACGCTTTTTTACACTCTTGTCTCACTTTCGCTTGGAAACAATGACTTACATCAATCCTTTTACATAATTCTTGTGTCTCATGACATTTCTAACATTGCCCACAATTATCAACTTTCTAAGTCTTTCTGAGCAAGAGAAATCGCAAAACATAGTCATTTCTTTATTGCCGTCCAAAAACAACGCTTTTTTTGCAGTCCTGTCTCACTTTCTCTTGGAAACAATGACTTACATCAATCCTTTTACATAATTCTTGTTTCTCATGACATTTCTAACATTGCCCACAATTATCAACTTTCTAAGTCTTTCTGAGCAAGAGAAATTGCAAAACATAGTCATTTCTTCATTGCCTTACAAAACCAACGCTTTTTTACACTCCTGACTCACTTTCTCTTGGAAACAATGACTTACATCAATCCTTTTACATAATTCTTGTTTCTCATGACATTTCTAACATTGCCCACAATTATCAACTTTCTAAGTCTTTCTGAGCAAGAGAAATAGCAAAACATATTAATTTCCTTATTGCCGTACAAAAACAACGCTTTTTTACACTCCTGTCTCACTTTCTCTTGGAAACAAAGACTTACATCAATCCTTTTACATAATTCTTGTTTCTCATGACATTTCTAACATTGCCCACAATTATCAACTTTCTAAGTCTTTCTGAGCAAGAGAAATCGCAAAACATAGTCATTTCTTCATTGCCGTACAAAAAAAAACGCTTTTTTACACTCCTGTCTCACTTTCTCTTGGAAACAATGACTTACATCAATCCTTTTACATAATTCTTGTTTCTCATGACATTTCTAACATTGCCCACAATTATCAACTTTCTAAGTCTTTCTGAGCAAGAGAAATCGCAAAACATAGTCATTTCTTCATTGCCGTACAAAAACAATGCTTTTTTACACTCCTGTCTCACTTTCTCTTGGAAACAATGACTTACATCAATTCTTTTACATAATTCTTGTTTCTCATGACATTTCTAACATTGCCCACAATTATCAACTTTCTAAGTCTTTCTGAGCAAGAGAAATCGCAAAACATAGTCATTTCTTTATTGCCGTACAAAAACAATGCGTTTTTACACTCCTGTCTCACTTTCTCTTGGAAACAATGACTTACATCAATTCTTTTAAATAATTCTTGTTTCTCATGACATTTCTAACATTGCCCACAATTATCAACTTTCTAAGTCTTTCTGAGCAAGAGAAATCGCAAAACATAGTCATTTCTTCATTGCCGTACAAAAACAACGCTTTTTTCTGTAGTCCTGTCTCACTTTCTCTTGGAAACAATGACTTACATCAATCCTTTTACATAATTCTTGTTTCTCATGACATTTCTAACATTGCCCACAATTATCAACTTTCTAAGTCTTTCTGAGCAAGAGAAATCGCAAAACATAGTAATTTCTTCATTGCCGTTCAAAAACAACGCTTTTTTACACTCCTACCTCACTTTCTCTTGGAAACAATGACTTACATCAATCCTTTTACATAATCATTATTTCTCATGACATTTCTAAGATTGCCCACAATTATCAACTTTCTAAGTCTTTCTGAGCAAGAGAAATCGCAAAACATAGTCATTTCTTCATTGCCGTACAAAACAATGCTTTTTTACACTCCTGTCTCACTTTCTCTTGGAAACAATGATTTACATCAATCCTTTTACATAATTCTTGTTTCTCATGACATTTCTAACATTGCCCACAATTATAAACTTTCTAAGTCTTTCTGAGCAAGAGAAATCGCAAAACATAGTCATTTCTTCATTGCCGTACAAAAACAACGCTTTTTTACACTCCTGTCTCACTTTCTCTTGGAAACAATGACTTACATCAATCCTTTTACATAATTCATGTTTGTCATGACATTTCTAACATTGCCCACAATTATCAGCTTTCTAAGTCTTTCTGAGCAAGAGAAATCGCAAAACATAGTCATTTCTTCATTGCCGTACAAAAACAACGCTTTTTTACACTCCTGTCTCACTTTCTCTTGGAAACAATGACTTACATCAATCCTTTTACATAATTCTTGTTTCTCATGACATTTCTAACATTGCCCACAATTATAAACTTTCTAAGTCTTTCTGAGCAAGAGAAATCGCAAAACATAGTCATTTCTTCATTGCCGTACAAAAACAACGCTTTTTTACACTCCTGTCTCACTTTCTCTTGGAAACAATGACTTACATTAATCCTTTTACATAATTCTTGTTTCTCATGACATTTCTAACATTGCCCACAATTATCAACTTTCTAAGTATTTCTAAACACGAGAAATCGCAAAACATAGTCATTTCTTCATTGCCGTACAAAAAACAACGATTTTTGCACTCCTGTCTCACTTTCTATTTGAAACAATGACTTACATCAAACCTTTTACATATTCTTGTTTCTCATGATATTTCTAACATTGCCCACAATTATCAACTTTCTAAGTCTTTCTGAGCAAGAGAAATCGCAAAACATAGTCATTTCTTCATCATTGCCGTACAAAAACAATGCTTTTTTGCACTCCTGTCTCACTTTCTGTTGGACTTAAAAACAACGCTTTTTTACACTCCTGTCTCTTGGAAACAATGACTTACATCAATCCTTTTACATAATTCTTATTTCTCATTACATTTGTAACATTGCCCACAATTATCAACTTTCTAAGTCTTTCTCAGCGAGAAAAATCGCAAAACATAGCAATTTCTTCATTGCCGTTCAAAAACTACGCTTTTTTACACTCCTGCCTCACTTTCTCTTGGAAACAATGACTTACATCAATCCTTTTACATAATCATTATTTCTCATGACATTTCTAAGATTGCCCACAATTATCAACTTTCTAAGTCTTTCTGAGCAAGAGAAATCGCAAAACATAGTCATTTCTTCATTGCCGTACAAAAACAACGCTTTTTTACACTCCTGTCTCACTTTCTCTTGGAAACAATGACTTACATCAATCCTTTTACATAATTCATGTTTGTCATGACATTTCTAACATTGCCCACAATTATCAACTTTCTAAGTCTTTCTGAGCAAGAGAAATCGCAAAACATAGTCATTTCTTCATTGCCGTACAAAAACAACGCTTTTTTACACTCCTGTCTCACTTTCTGTTGGACTTAAAAACAACGCTTTTTTACACTCCTGTCTCTTGGAAACAATGACTTACATCAATCCTTTTACATAATTCTTATTTCTCATTACATTTGTAACATTGCCCACAATTATCAACTTTCTAAGTCTTTCTGAGCAAGAGAAATCGCAAAACATAGTCATTTCTTGATTGTCGTACAAAAACAATGCTTTTTTACACTCCTGTCTCACTTTCTCTTGGAAACAATGACTTACATCAATCCTTTTACATAATTCTTGTTTCTCATGACATTTCTAACATTGCCCATAATTATCAACTTTCTAAGTCTTTCTGAGCAAGAGAAATTGCAAAACATAGTCATTTCTTCATTGCTGTACAAAAACAACGCTTTTTTACACTCCTGTCTCACTTTCTCTTGGAAACAATTACGTACATCAATTATTTTACATAATTCTTGTTTCTCATGACATTTCTAACATTGCCCACAATTATCAACTTTCTAAGTCTTTCTGAGCAAGAGAAATCGCAAAACATAGTCATTTTTTCATTGCCGTACAAAAACAACGCTTTTTTACTCTCCTGTCTCACTTTCTCTTGGAAACAATGACTTACATCAATTCGTTTAAATAATTCTTGTTTCTCATGACATTTCTAACATTGCCCACAATTATCAACTTTCTAAGTCTTTCTGAGCAAGAGAAATCGCAAAACATAGTTATTTCTTCATTGCCGTACAAAAACAACGCTTTTTTTGTAGTCCTGTCTCACTTTCTCTTGGAAACAATGACTTACATCAATCCTTTTACATAAATATTGTTTCTCATGACATTTCTAACATTACCCACAATTATCAACTTTCTAAGTCTTTCTGAGCAAGAGAAATCGCAAAACATAGTCATTTCTTCATTGCCGTACAAAAACAACGCTTTTTTACACTCCTGTCTCACTTTCTCTTGGAAACAATGAATTACATCAATTCTTTTACATAATTCTTATTTCTCATGACATTTCTAACATTGCCCACAATTATCAACTTTCTAAGTCTTTCTGAGCAAGAGAAATCGCAAACATAGTCATTTCTTCATTGCCGTACAAAAACAACGCTTTTTTACACTCCTGACTCACTTTCTCTTGGAAACAATGACTTACATCAATCATTTTACATAATTCTTGTTTCTCATGACATTTCTAACATTGCCCACATTTATCAACTTTCTAAGTCTTTCTCAGCAAGAAAAATCGCAAAACATAGTAATTTCTTCATTGCCGTTCAAAAACAACGCTTTTTTACACTCCTGCCTCACTTTCTCTTGGAAACAATGACTTACATCAATCCTTTTACATAATCATTATTTCTCATGACATTTCTAACATTGCCCACAATTATCAACTTTCTAAGTCTTTCTGAGCAAGAGAAATCGCAAAACATATTAA